>NC_041350.1:21098713-21246213 GCF_004354835.1 Perca flavescens
ACTGGGCGTGTGAGCCCCTCCACCCTCCCATCTATGGGCTGGATGCCAAAGACCCCCCCCCCCCATCCAAAAATACACACCCACCCACCCAAACGCGCACACACACATAAATCCCTGGCTTAGCCTCAGCCCAGTGCTGGGATTACCGGATTAGAACTCTATTCCATTATCTCTCCACACTATACAGCACACACACACACAATGCCACACTGTCTTGACCAGAGAGGACAGGCTGTAGACAGACGCACTGTGTCAATCACGACACATGACATTTACACACAAGTGGATACAGTTACAGTTCACACTCACACACACAAAGCGGTTAACCGATTTCACCATTAACCGCGCTTTAAAACGTCACGGTTAATTAAATCTTAAAGGCTCCGCTACACCGAGTGTTAACGTCCGTTACATTCAAGCCATTGCCAAATGAGTTGATACAAAGCTAGCTAATTAAGACTATCAGCTCCACACAACTCTCTCTGTATTTCTCAGTATCTCTGTTTAGAAACTAGTTTCGTCCGGCAACTTTTGCACGCAGAAACTCGAGTGAAGATAAATACCTCTTCTGAAGAGTCCATCATGTTTTTTTTAATCCACCGTGTCCTCCTTGGCTACTAGCAACTGCGTGGACGAGGGGTGGGGGTGGGGTGGGGGTGGGGGTTGCACGATCACTGAAGGCTTGTATCATGTGGATGCGCAGACCGTTTTGTTGTCATTACCTAGAATTCCTCATGGGGGCGACAGAAACTACGCACTATAGCTTTAACATTGTTGTTAAGCTTGTTAATGTTACCCGTTAGCTAACATTAGCCTATTCAATGTTAACGGTGACGTTACATATAACCGCTAACTAATCAGAAGAAAACGTCTGCATTTACAGCGAGCAAGCTGACGATGGCATTACATTTGTACGAGGCAAAACAGCTCAAACATGTCACTGACGTTACCACTTAACGTTACTTACTTAGCTACTCCTCTTCATCCCCTGTGGGACGTAAGGCTGCAAAGAGATCACTCCATCGCATTTATTCCTTGGCAACATGCTGCGCATCTCCCTGTGACAGCTGCATCTTGTCTAGCAGCTCCTCCAACTTTTAGGCACACCAGCTAGCAGGGTCATTTCTAGCCCAAAAAGTGCCAAATTCTTCCTAAGGACAGCATTGTTGCTGCAAACTTGGCCTTTGTTTGTGGGGTGACTGAATCACCTCTAGTCTCTACTCTTTTCAAAAGGAATTTAAATAAAAAGGTTGTCCTCATAGAATCATTTTCAAAACATTCAAAACGGTTACTGGGTTATTTCCGTTTTAAAAGGCAGCAATAAATAACATTAAAAAATCAGCAGTAAAATTGATGAATGCATAATCATGAAACTGTGATTATTTTTCAGGCTATAATCGTACCAACAAAATCTATAATCGTTGCATCCCTATTAGGCAGCACGGTGGAGCAGTTATTAGGGTGACTCCAGTCCTGCAAGAGACGTGGACCTGAGCATCTGTGATAGCAAGCACCACCGAAGTGTCCTTGGGCAAGACACTGAATCCCTACAAACTCCAGAAAGGCTATATCATAGCTGACCCAGACCTCCGACTTCTGACCTCAAAAAGCAGAGAAACACGGGAGAAGAAGAATTCCTCTTTCAAGCACCCAAAGGCATCAAATAATTCCTCAAGGACACACACGCAAAAAAAACTGTGTGAAGAGAACTTAAGGCTATTATTAAGGCTACAATTCTGAACAATACAAGAATTATGATTATCTCACTCAAGTCATTTCAATCACAAATGTCCCTAAAGGGGCTTTGCAGTCTGTACAGCACACAACACCCTCAGTCCTTAGACACTGGGTCCAGGAATTGAGTTTATGATTTTTCTCTCAAGATTCCCAGAGAAACTATGTAGATACAAAGTGGTGGGTGCCATTTTTGGCACCCCTTGTTTTGGAAGTCAGAGTCCCATTCATTGCCTTTCCATACAATTTTGAATAGAGCGCTTCAGAAGCTTAGAAATATCTGGTTCTTTGATAATAAATCGAAAGGTACAAGCCTGTGTACATAAAAGAGAGTAGGTAACTATGACTATTTCTACTATGACATTTTGGTAAGAAACATCCAACTCTGTTATGTGAGCCTCTTACCACAGGTGGAAGCTAAATATTATGCTGTTGAGAAAACTGAAAACACAATCTGCAGCTTAAATTGGTTTACTTTTAGATACGGGGTCTTTCCTGGACAAATTCAGCAAATATGGCGCCACTTTCTGTTCCCAACTGGAATGCCAAAGAGTTATTGAATTTGTAGGGGCCAAGGATCATGGGTAATGTGTATATACACTCACCTAAAGGATTATTAGGAACACCATACTAACACTGTGTTTGACTCTATCCTGTCAGTATGGGCCAACATTTCTAAAGAATGCTTCCAGCACCTTGTTGAATCAATGACACAAAGAATTAAAGTGATGGTTAAGTAATTTCACCCTAGGGTCCTTTGCACCATGACCTTGAGCCAAACACAGCAGCAACAGCAGAGAGCAGAAGCCAGCAGGCAAGTGTTATAAACTTCTGGTGTACTTACAAACTTTCCAATCCATCATTTTAGGAGTGTATAACCTATTTGGACCCTAGGGTGAAATTACTCCGAACCATCACTTTAAGGCATTTCTGCATCCCCCCACACCATTACACCACCACCACCAGCCTGCCCAGTGGTAACAAGGCATGACGGATCCATGTTCTCATTCGGTTTACGCCAAATTCTGACTCTACCATCTGAATGTCTCAACAGAAATCGAGACTCATCAGACCAGGCAACATTTTTCCAGTCTTCACCTGTCCAATTTAGGTGAACTTGTGCAAATTGTAGCCTCATTTTCCTATTTTTAGTGTAGCCCATCCGCCTAAAGGTTGTGCGTGTTGTGGCTTCACAAATGCTTTGCTGCATACCTCGGTTGTAACGAGTGGTCATTTGAGTCAAAGTTGATCTATCAGCTTGAATCAGTCGGCCCATTTTCCTCTGATCTCTAGCATCAGCAAGGCATTTTCGTGGAAATCCCAGTAACTGAGCAGATTGTGAAATACTGAGACAAGCCCATCTGGCACCAACAACCATGCCACGCTCAAAGTTGCTTAGATCACATTTCTTTCCCATTCCGACATTCAGTTTGGAGTTCAGGAGATTGTCTAGACCTGGACCCCACCTCTAAATGCTTTAGGTGAGTGTATATACAAAATATAAAACCTAATTGATTGTTACATCATCCAGGAGAGTCTAAATTAACATGAAAGACACCAATAAAAGAACTATTCAAAAAAAGGGATTACAGAGTGGAGAAAACCCCCAGTGGCTCCTCCCATTTCATAACTATTTCTAATCCCCCTTGCATCTATAAGAGCTTGTCAGGTATGATGATTAACTGTAGAAGTCTCTCCTTACAGAGGCTTATGTGGGCTTGATAGCTTCATCATATTGTACTTTGTGATAACATTTCAGAAGGTTGGATAAAGTTGTGGTGATACGGTTCAGTGCAACAAGAGAAAAGAAAAGCACGCTAAGGAGCTACGATATGTCCTTTTCTATGTCCTCATCATCTCTGAATCAACAGATCTTCAACACAACAGAATGTGATTCGATGGTACAACATGAAATCCATCAGCCGGGTTTGACACATTTTATTTCCTCTTCCTTAATTCAGACTCATGACGTCCTTTGTTTATGCCGATCCGCCAACGTTTTTACTTTCACTTTACTTCCATCTCGCTCACTGTTTGATTTGTAACTATCTTCTCATTTATTGATGCAACTTGTGAAACAAGGAGCGCCTGGTTTGACGCAACACATCTCCCTGCTGTAACTGAAACAGTTCGTCGATTAATCGTCAGTTATTTTTTAAAGCTGGAGTGCGAACTTTTGTCTCCCCCCCTCTAGCAGTGAGAGTAATTACACAAACGCTGTCGATGCGTGCTGATGACGCATGCCTGCAGGTGATTTCTCAGCATCTCGCAGTCGATTACTTTCTCTTTTTTTCTCCTCTGAACTTCAAGGTTCTTTTTTTATCCGGAGCATCCACTGCAGTAGCTTTTCTTACTCTTCTTAGGATTTTCTGCCATACTTGTAGCTGGTTCTCCGTCGCTATGGTGTCTCAGATCTCTCCCTATTTTTTTTGCCAACTTTATTGAAACAATTATACAAGTTTACAACACCTTACAACTTACATCTAGAATTATAAACATGCCAGGGGAACTAAAGGTTGTAAAAAAAAAAAAAAAAAGGAAAAATAAATGAAAAGTTAAATATCTTGAAAGCTTACAGTGGTTATACGTTTTAACTGTAGCTTTTTTGTACTTTGTACATTCAGATATGTCTCCTCCCTTTCTTCCCCCTTCAGCTCAGGCTGGTTGATGTAAAACGCAACTCTTCTGGTGTGCCAGCACTGGAATGTTGTCACACAACTCCCGTCTACTGAGAAGTACAGTGAGCTTCTCCCGACAGTGGTAGGCTTAATCAGCATTGTGTGAACTTGTTTGACAGGGGCTGAAATGTAACGGACATCTATACATGTTCATTTATATGTAAAAAAAACTTGAACTCCAGCTTTAAAAAAAAAAAAAAAAAAAAAAAAAAAAAAAAAAAACACGAAATATTCCTGTTTCAGTTTCTAAATAAGAAGGAATTACTGTTTTCAACTCTTTACCTTCAGGTACACAACGCAAACACGCAACATTTTCTTCATTTTCTTATCCACGCGAGTTCAAATATTTCTCGACCGATCAAACTTGCATGTGTAACTTGATGTAACACAAACAAAATTTACACGACGGTGTGAATACAGTATTAGAAAACTGTGATTGGCATTTTTCACTTCTTACTTACAATTTAGAGACAAAAAATAATAATCGAAAAGACAAACAATCATCAGTTGCAGCCCTTAGTATTTCTTAGTCGTTAGAGAGACATCTCCGGGACAGCTAATGATTATATCTCCTGTCCAAATTTCCTAAGGTGCACACTATCCTCTACCTGCTGTTGTAGGTGCCACTTCAAGATTCCCCTTACACACTTGATGTCGCTATAGAAACATTTACAGTGTTTGCATGTGTGTCTCAAGCAGACATATAAAAGGAACAAATTCCACAGTGAGTGAGTGTTTTACTGCGAGAAGAAAAAAAAAGGTGGCTGCAGAGACGTTTTTCACTTACATAGTCATGGAAGGCCTTTGCCTCACTGGAGTGCTCGCAGGTCTCCCTCCGGTCTGGAGCTGCACAATACAAATCCCAGAATACACTGAAATGGGAAGGAGGAGGAGAGAGTCAAAGGTTACCATACAGAGCAATACAAGCAAATGTGTAACGGCTATTCATAACCCATTCACACACTCTCACCATCTCCCTAGCGCTCTTAAACTGCCTCTTAAACACTTGAGCATAAGAGGGACATGATGCCAGTGTTGCCCCCTCAATCAACCTCTCACTCACTCAAAAATACACACACACACACTTACATGGACCTCTCATTGACAGCATCCATGTATTTACCCTAAACTTTAACTGTTACACTAAGCATAAATTTACAGATAAACTCAATCCCTAAAATACCCTCTTTTACCAGCAGCGACTGGTATATGGCCTCATCGTGAGCAGACACATATACATAAACTGTTTTCATAACAGCTTTTGTTTCAGTTTATTAGAACACCGTAAGTGGAAAATACCAAACGCACACGCCTAACAACGCTAACTGCTTGTGTGCTACCTGTCTAAGAGGCCTTAATTGAATCAGTCTTTGCGCATTGATTTAGTAAAAGTGCTATAAACAGAGTGAAACAGCAGCATGGCTAACGAAAGGACTAATCAGGCAGCCACTTCACATGTCCTGACAATCTGCGATGCACACAGACATGTTGAATCCCACACCCTGGATTCTTTTTTTTCATACACCTCTGCACTTCATATTTCATATTTGGGAGGCTTACTACAGTACTCCTCTTGAGCTCCAGTGAGAGTTGTTTGAGCGTATAAAGAGGAATTTATGGAATATTTTTATCTAAAAAAAAAAAAAAGTTGTATCCTGGAACTTCCTCCTTCCACAAGAAGACAGAGTGCATGGGTTGAGCTAGAGATGAAAAGGATGTCAGTGTGTTGCTCAAGGACATCAACAGGGAGAAATGCTTAGAGGCTACTGGACTTAATCCCTCGAAACCAGTCGAAAAAAAAATGATCTCCTTTTTTCACTACAAGCCTAAAACAAGGAGATAGGAAGAAAAGGAGGAGAATGGTTTGCCACAGATAAAAGACAACATCCATTTTATACTTTATACTTATTTTATTATAATTTGTAAAGAAATAACCTACACCTAGATTGAAGTCCTTCACTGAACAAGAAAACAAAGCTATTCTATGGATTTATCCAGACTTGTATGCTTTCAAAATTATTATTCTGTTGCTTCGTTTTCTTTTTATTAAAACATGTCCTTGGTCTCATATTGCTGATGGTGCTCTATAAGCTTGCCGTTCATTCTTCTGACTCAGCAGAGCCACCGCCTGAGGTGAAAAGTTACACTAGATGCTGAACTTTTTAAAGACCATTTAAGAATATATTTACAAGTCTGTAATTCTAAATCCATAGGTTCTCAAATATTTGTTCCTTTGGAATATGTACAGTTCTAATATCAGTACAGTGTCCTTCAGCAACACAGTGAATCTATTGTGAATCCAGTGGTACCGTTTTTGTAGCGGTGCTTTAATCTTCCTGAGGAAGGAGCAAGTGAAAAGACTGCTGCATGTAAACGTGGGTTTTACACTAAGGGAGTTTTCACACATGAAAGTCCGAACCAAGGTCCAGACCAAGGTTCATGTTTTTGTTACATTGTATACATTTGATCCGGTAAGTTGTGGTTTCACACTGCAGTTTTGCAAGCGCACTAAAGATCTCTACGTGACAAACCTACGTCCTGCCGTCATCACATACGTGAGCTACGTCTCCAGATACTTCTAACTGATTGGTTTGTTGAAGGGCTTCCTCGTCCTCTCATATCCTCTCTCTGTGTCGGAGCTTCCCCGGTCTTGTAACACAAGGAGAGCCTGCCAGAGCTTCTTGCATTTGGTCCAAAAGTCCGAACCATCCAAAAAATGCTTTCACACTATAAACGAACCGGACCATGGTTCAGTTTGGTCCGGACCGAGACCACCTCTTTTTATCGGACCAAAATTTGGTCTTTTGATCCGGACCGCGGTCCGGGGGAGGTTTTACACCTGTAATTTTGGTTCGGATCAAACTAAAAAGTCCGAAAGTCCGGACCAAACAAGGTATGTGTGAAAACGCCCTAAAAAACATATACTGAATTGCCTGTAAACATGTGGTGCAATTCACTTCCTCATCCGGATTCCTTGTAAACTGAGTGACTGTGAACCACGGGTGACAGCTCCGTCCAAAAACAAGTGAAACTGCCGATCGGTGCTCAAGCTGAGCCCTAGGGGTCAAATCTTAGCCAGGGGCAGAAATGACAGGAGGGGAGGGGGGAGATGACACAAAGGAAGATGGAATGCAAAGGGTTAATCTGCTAAGAATCCCTCTCCCACATGAACAAAGGAGAAAAGTGGGAGGTTGGGGGGCACACAAAGGGTGACGAGGGGGTGAATAGGGGGAGGGGAATATGGGGGGGTCCATTCCCAACCATCTGGATCTATTGTTTCAGGAACGGGGGGGTGAAGGACGGAGAACTGGAGGAGAGGAGAGGGGAGAAGACGGGGAGGGAGGGGGGTCACGCCCTCGATGAGTCTGGTCAACCCCAAGGCTGAGACTCTTCTAGACCTCCCACCTATGGAAGTCATTTTTAAATCATGACTGGGGGGGGACAAGTACCATTAATTAACATGTAACATGAATATCTGTATGTTTATATAAAAAGTTGAATATATTCAATATTTAATTATGGCTCTTCCATGACCCTTCAGACCGTGGAAGCTCAAATGAAGCTACCGTTTGTGCGTATGACAGTAATGAATTACGTAGGGTCGGGATGGACAGCAGAGCCCCATCAACAGGGTTGGGTATCGTTTGGATTTTAACGATTTTGATTCTGCTCATCGATTCCACTTATTAACGATTCTTCTCCGAATCTTTGAGTGGCGGAGTGAAAACAGGTCACATGCTTATTGCACAGAAGAAAAACGTATTATTGATTTGCCTAATTTGAGTTTTGGTTGTGGGGCAGCTTAGGACATGTACTGTGAAAACGGTTTACACGCTCAAGCAAATAACATGGAAAGGCTAACTGTATTAAATCAAACAAGGAAGAAGAAAAAAAAAAAAAAAACTGTAATCGACACTTACCACCACCACGAATGGAGGAATCCGGGAGGCTCCCCTAATGTAATATTCTTCTCCCATCGAATCTAGAGGAGAGGAGAGAAGAGTCACTTGCGGCCACTAGAGAGGAGGATTATGTCTGCAGGTCCAGGGGTTAAGAACATATAATCAGTTAGTCTCAAACTGTCAATGGCCTCGGATATGAACACGGGCATCTTTCTGGCTCCGTCGATCTCCGTCTTCTCGACTCTCTTCCTTCCATTATATCTCTGTTCCTTTTTTACATGTGAAATGTGTTTTGGTACCAGGAACGACGTATACCCATTCACCGCTAGCCTGTCTACACCCAAAAGGGCTGTTGGGAAGAAATGTATACAAACACTACAATGCCTACATATGTCTACAATGTCCACAGACAGTTGTTCTTACACTAAGATTATCCATGACAGGGAGCATGATCTGGTGTAACTTTATAGGATTTCCTTTTGAAAAATTGATACACGTCATGCTCTGTAATCATGTTTAGCATGTTTGCACTGACAACACAAGTCCACTATGGCTGGGTTATCGTATCTACAGTTTGAATAATGAGGAAAGCTGTTTGTTCACATTCATTAGTCATCAAGGCCCATGTGACATGCGTTTGATTTCCTGGCTGGAGATTTTTCATCAATTCTTTATCTCATCTCGCTAGCTCTAGATAAGCAATTTTCACAAAATAACATAAAAACTATAACATAAACTAGTTACGGTCATGGATGTCATCTTACCTCAGACAGGAAGGTCTGTGCGGACTTCTGTGCTCCCACATGTAGCAGGTATTCGTACACATATAATGCTAACCTGAAATGCAAAGAAAAAAAAAATGTTAGTGACTAAATTCAGCCTCCTTTATTTGCGAGACAGCCTCAGACTCTTCCTTCCTAACTTGCCTATTTTGCAACTAAGACTTGATTTATTCGGGCGGCCCACTTCGTTCACAACCAAAAGCAGAGCAACAAAACAAATTTCAACCAAACTGTCCCATAAACTCTAAGCCCCTTGAGCTAATAGTCGAGAACTTTTCCGGGGACTAAACGTTATTTCAGTTTTTTGTGTTTGCATCTTTTGTGCACCACATCTGAAAAAAAACAAAGACTAGGTATTAACAGAACAACTTTGGATTTGCTTGAAATAACAGAGTCACGCTGTTCTTGTAAATTTACTGTTGTGTGACAATGATGTTTGAATGGATGCTGGAAAAGAGACATGCAGAGGTGGCAGGAGTGACAAGTCAAGATGCCCGTCTCCAGTAGGCAGGATGAGGGAGTGCTTTTCTGGTTAAGCACATAACATATCCAACAATTAGCAGATACAAGGGAAAGGTTACATTTTGTTTTTCTTGCTTGTTGACTTCTTTTATCTCGTTTGTTGCTCAATATGCTAGTGAACCCTGCATTGAGTGCAGTTAGGTTCACTTCAAGACTGTGGAACCATTGGCGTTTTAGTCTATATGCTAATATCTGAACACTCTTTGTGCATTGTGGAAGTCTGACTGTTGTAGTCATTTCTTATGTGTTTTATCTTGTATTTGTCTGTTTAGCTATGTTTTGTATTGTGCTATGGACCATTTTTTGTGTGTGTCCTGAATAAAGAATATGATGAATATATAGACATGTCGGCTGCATAACTGTAATTTAAACATCAATGACGTTAAGAGCTTCCCATCCCGAATCCTAATATTAACACAAGCAACATCCGGTGTTTGCTTGCAGTATAAATGAATGATGTACACAAGTCGTTGCTGCCTCGAGGCTTATGTTTGACCAGTCAGCAACCTTAAGTACTGTTGCCTTCACTTTGATAGTTGCCAGTCGGCCGTAAAGTACTGCTTTAGGAGCAGGGACTTTTGGGAGGGTAGAAACCACGACCCCATAACTAAAAATGTCTCTAGGTTCCTGTGGTTGAAATGCAGGTAAATTTCTAGAGTATCTCCCCAAAAGGTTCCTTGGTTTCTGGACGTCTTGCAATTGAAAACAGGGCCACATCTTCTCAGCTGCACTTACAGTGGCCTGTATAGTTCTGCCACTAATGTCCATGGGCATCTTACCTACCCTAAGCATCCAGTCGTCAAATCACAGCAGAAGCTGAAAAAAACCCTGCTGACCTGTATGAAAAATATTATGATCTGAATGAAAACACCAAATACTGAAAGAATAGCTGCACACGACAAGCATTCCCACTAATTCCAACTATATTTTAAAAGCTCTTGCCTGGAATTTTTTGTAATCATTATAACCAGCCACACTTGATAACAGAAATCCAACAGGGTCTATTAACAGACACCAGAACCGCGCTGTGGAGTGGGAAACCCCACTGGCCCAACATTGCACTCCTAACGCCTTCACTTAGTCGTGTTTAATAGGCTGTTAATGGACCATCAATCGACCAGCAGCGTGAATATGACAGGGGCCTGTGTGGCCAGAGCAGACAGTCCTCTGACAGGCCAATAAGGTCCTAATGAGAAGGACAGTAGCTCAATGTCATAGTCCCCATCATTAGTCAATGAACTGATCAATGAAACGTGGTTTTGAGATAATACGGCTGTTGTGCAGTTCATTTTTAACCACTCATAGCCCATTTGCTTTTGTTGTTAAATGGTGTGATGAAGATTATGTTTATTTCAGCACATTTAGTGCCATTAAGCCTCGTAACATATGTAGTTGGACAAGAAAAGTTTGGGATAGGAAGCTGATAGGTATCACGTTTAACACAGTGTTCTAAAGACAATACATAGGGTACGTTTTAATAACTGTACTGAATTTGCCACAGCATAATTTATCTATACATTTCTGCATCACCATGCTCCTATGATACTCAGTGATAATAGTGCGTTCCATTTACCTCGGAGCTGGGAATGACGTCACACCCGAGTTAAATGCGTTCCATTTACAAGTCTGATTTTTAATTGTGGGGTAGCTTTAGCCAGGTTAGCCACCGTTAGTAATACCAGTTGTTAACAATGCATTACGCTGTTTTGTTGTGCATACAAACAGCTTAACATGTCCACAGATAGATGTTGATCAGGACTGTGTGTATGGCTGATTTATGCCGTTTATCCATTACACGGTACCTGCTCGACTCGCCATTTTTGTTTTTCCATTAGGAAAAACAGTACCTGGTACTAGCGGAGGTACTTAAAGTATCACTTCTGTCGAGGTTCGAAGCGAGCTGAGTCGATACCAAAAGGTGACGTGGACCTGCAGACTACTGACTGGTCGGAGAAAATAGTTACCAATCACTGCGTCATCATCGCTAGCGACAGACGGGGGTGTCCTGAACAAACCCGCCATTTTTAAATAGTTTAACCAGCGGTTTTGAAACAAAATTTGTCTTCTGGCTGCGGCAACGGCCACATGCCGAGAATCTAAAACAACACACCTTCGATGTTTGCGTGTGTCGCGTTCGGTCACGGCAGTTTCCTGCGGCGGCGCTATGACGACCAGCCACGCTCGCCCCACGCATGAGGCGGTACTAAATCTGCAATGGAAAAAGGAGGACGGGGCACCGAGGCCAAGTCGAGCCGAGCAGAGCTGGTACTAGCAATGGGTAAGCACCATTTGTGAGACACAGATTAGACAGAAGTGCTAATAACTGTACGTTACAACAGCTTTCACTGCTGCTGATGCACGGGGCAGCCATGTTGAATTTTGAGCTCGAGGTACTAGGAGGTTGTCCCGATTTCCCAACTCGGAAATCCGAGTTCAGGGAGCATGTTTCCAACTTTTCCGACCTCCAAGTACAAATGGAACGCACTATAAAAGGTGAAACCCTCTTTCCTAAAAGCCTCCTTTGAACAGACTGCTTTGGAGTGAATATAAGGAACTTGTGACACCACAGAAATCAAACTGGATTGGTTGATTAATCAGTCAACTACTTTGGTAACCGATTAATCACTCAATGTTTCAAGAAAATATGCCAAAACAAATGACGACTCCAGGATCACAAGTGTGAGAATTTTTCTTGGTCTTACGATATACCAAACTGAATATTGTATTGTATTCAATGATGTCACCGTTTTTCTGATGTTTTATTGACCAAAGGATTAAAACAGAAGAAATTGAAATCAAATTAATTGATAATGAAAATAATCGCTATCACAATTTGGATCATTTTAAAGTCCCTGAAGAATAACTAGGCATGATCGATCAGATGTCTTTCCTGAGGATTTTCTCTACTTTTATGGTTCTTCCATTATAGTTTGTATTTTCTATTTATTGTTTTATGTTTTTTATGATCACACACGCACTGTTATTGCTTATATAGTTTTTTATGAATATCCATTTAGGAACAAGTGTTGCAAATGATCTTAGGCTATAAATGCTATAATATATGGCATTGGCATTAGTCTATTTAGTTAATAGTCTACACTTAAGTGTGTCCCTATGAAAATAACCATAAACAAAGTAAATGCCCACATGGGGGATAGTAAAGCCCTGCACATTTTTGTGTACGGGTAAAGGCGAGAATTAACTAATTTAGTTATTATTTTTGCTAAATGCCTCGAATCAAGCTACAGATGAGGTGAGCACATGGGAGCATTGGAGGAAAAGAAATGGCAACAATTGCTGTAATGTGTTATAATGGAGATACAATCCGTGCCAGACCAGTTCTTACTATGATATGCAAATGTTTAAAACATGCATTGTTAGTATGCAAAATATGTAATCCCTTAAAGATATGAATAGGCAAATGTATAATAACTTTAGTACGGAGCCAATGGTCGCCAATGATCACACCTTGCCCTTCACAATGCAACATTTTCTAAACGTTATCACAGGAGGGGTGGCAGCTGGCAGATTTAAATGCTTGCTTCTTAAGAATTCTATAATTACATGTGTTTTCTTAAACATGGCAAAAGATCTAAATCCGAAAGCAACAAAGTTATTATTCAGGCGTGACACATGAGTTCTGCTTGGATGTCAAAGCAATCTGCACGCCACATACTAATGAGCACACACAATAAATGGCATTTGGTATGATAAAGTAGGACAATGCTAATAATTCAGACAAAACTATAGATGGAAGTGTTTACGTCAGCCTACCTCTACTTTCTCATAGGGCTGTGCAATTAATCGCAATGTAATCGTGATTATGATTTCGGCTCCAATGATCACAAAAACAGAATAATCGAGAAAAACAATTATTAAACTCATTACATTTTGCAAGTAAACTCTTATTTTCTCGTGTTGTGAACTGTTAATTTAACTTTTTCCAGTTTTTTTTAAGTTCAATAATTGCAACATCTTTCCAGAAGTCAACGAGTAATCGTGTTCAATTATCGTGATTTCAATATTGACCAGAATAATCGTGATTAGATTTTTTTCCCCATAATCGAGCAGCCCTACTTTCTCACCAACCTTGTCTATATAACATGGGCACTGAAACAGCCATGCCTGGACTACATACTGCTGGTCATTACGAGGGCTCGTCAGCAGTCCATATTAGAGCTGGGCAATATATCGATATTATATCGATATCGTCTTAGATTTTGGATATCGTGATATGGCACAGATGGGTTTTAAGGCTGCATTACAGTAAAGTGATGTCATTTTCTGAACTTACCAGACTGTTGTAACTGTTCTATTATTTGCCCTTACCCACTTAGTCATTATATCAACAATACTGATGATTATTCATCACAAATCTCATTGTGTAAATATTTTGTGAAAGCACCAATAGTCAACACTACAATATCGTTGCAGTATCAAATATCATGATATTTGAATTTCTCCATATCGCCCAGCCCTAGTCCATATACAATAAACCCCTTTTCTGACTTAACTGACTCAGTGGTTGAATGGGTCCTCGGGACCTGGGCTGAGCATTAGGGTTGGGTACTTAAACCCGGTGCTAATACGGTACCGGTGCCAAAACGACCCGTAAAATGCAAGAAATAGATCATGTTAAAAAATAGAAACCAAAATGTTTGGAATTTTTTTTTTTTTCCTTTTGAGAAAAAAGGTACAAGACAGATGACTAAAGGAATGCAATTTCATTTTTTGACCGGACTGAATAGCAACGCTTATTTCGGTGCCTCATTTTCGGTGCCACTTAAATGCCCACGCTTCTCTCTGATGCTCCGAAATGGACGTTAGAAGCAACCGAAGCATCGCTGCACGGGACGCCCGTTAACACTACTCTTGGCAGGTAACGTTAGCCTACCGTTAGCTAGTAACTGGCTTAAACACGGTTAAAGTGCTGACAGCTAAACGCTGTAAAGTGTGACTGTATTTCACTGTAGAGGATTCCAACAGCGGGACGTAACAGTGTGCAGCTGCCGTTGTCGAAAAAACAACACAGACGGTGTGTTTTCTTGAAACTAGTAAGCCTCGTGGTGCATTCAAATATATTGGAAAATACCCATTTACTGGTTGTTTTTGTCATTTTACACAGCAATTTACTGGTGAAGTAAGTTATTGTTATAAGATATTATTACATTTTTAATAAATCATTACATTTTGACCACATGGCCTTAGCAATAAACAAGCCATTCTTAAATGTCGCAGACTGTAATTTGGCGATCTTCGGTTCAGGCACTGGCACTGTTTTGAAAGTATCGTTTTAGCACCGGTATCGGAAAACCCCCAAACGATACCCAACCCTACTGAGCATAGGATGGACAACCCTTTTTTTTTTTTTTTTTTTTTTTTTTAAAATGGCTTTACATTATGGATAGCATAGGAATTTCCTTTTAAAAGTTATTGACATTTGAATTTCATTTAAGTGATACCACCACTTGTTGAAGACAAAATATATATATGAGAGAAAAAGTTAGAGTGCAAGAGAGACAGAGCAGCCAGAGAGAACAGAAACTGAAACTCTGCTTGGCACTTATGTAATTCAATACTTTGTAATTTTATAGTTTATCTGTAACACGCGTGGGACCACAGTCGCAGACATGAGTCTCGCCAAATGATTCTGACCACATATTAAAGTGTGACGTGTTATACTATGAACGGGTCAACTGCAGGTTGAACATGCGTTTAGTGACCCCTCCTGTATAAAGTGATAGTAGTTTCAATGGGCACTGTATGCGTGTCTGTGTGTGTACAGCAGGCCATCCTGCACGGAAGGTAATAAATGGCTGAGCTTCCCCTCCTGCAGATTGTCACCAAGATAAGAAAACATACATGAGCAGGCAGACATCCAGATGAACAAACAAACAAAGCAAAAGCGGCCTTGAATTCTAAACTTCCCGGAATTGGTTAATATTATTTAATGTATTGCATCTACAATACTGTACAAATATCTAACAGCAACAATATCCTGGCTGCACCAACTTACTTATTCAACACAGAGAGTGGGACAGATTGGTTGTTGTACAAATGACCGATGCTCTTATGAGGCTAAACACACATAAACCACCACTTTAGCCAGGGGAATCTGACCACTTTCTGAGGCTCCTAGCAATTTGTAGGTCACAAAGCTCTTTGTGACCGCTGGTGTAGAGTGTAAGGCACTGCCACTTGCAAGTCAGTCTAGTATTGAGCCACACACACACAAAGATTTTAACTCTGCACTTTGCGGTCTACTGATCACACTTTAACACATGTAGATCCCCTGCATCTATACTGATTTTGACAGTTTTGAAATGCCTGGCAAAAGCTCACAGGATGCGTTAAGACACAGCATGTGCTTCAAATATTGATACTGTTTGCTTCTCCCTGTTCACTGCAGGTTTACTGGCTTGCTTAACATATGTGCAGCTTTCTAAAAGAGTTTGACGAGAAGAAAATAGCTAAGGACTCGGTCTTACGTCTGGGGATACGAGGATCACACTGTAGATCTTCCCCCCCCCCACCACCCCCCAAGAGGCCTTCAATGAAATTTTTATGTGTGGTGTGTGTATGTGTGTTTTTGTGTGGGTTGCAAAAGGGGCTGCGTGTGCGTGCACCTGGCCTACTGCATTATTAAAGCTCAGAAGCTAGCTCATAGAAAAGGAAGAGAAGTTTGAGGAGGAGGGGGGGTAAAAAGAGGGAGCAGCTGTAGGATAGTGGCGTGAAGGCAGAGGAGAAAAAATAGTTTTGACTGGAATATAAGAGGGGGCATGACCCATTTGTATAGAAGAAGAAACAATAGGTGGTACAGGGATCAGAGGAACAGTCAAGTCAGGATGGAGAGGAAAATAGAAGAAAAGCAGTGGTTGTTTTTGACAGCCAGAATGTGAAATTATATTCATAAGGCAAGGTAAAAAAAATCTGAATGGTAGCTCCAGCAACCCTTACAGCCTAGTTTTTGAGGTTATATGACCTGGTGACACCAACGTTTTACACCATATTGCTGGAATCACACTCTACTGGCTTTTGATTTCTGCATTTTCCCCATCCTCTCTCAAGCTGAAACTAGATTTTCTTCCATCACACTACGCAAGGTGACCTCCTGACCTCCCTCCCCGCCATTCCCACTTACATTCTGAGATGGGACATTAGTGCCAGCATACGCTTACTCCCATAAAGTGAGAAAACTCCCTGATGTACACCATTGGCACACCTGACATCCTGCCTGAGGCTCACGACAAAACCCCCTCTTTAAACATGGATGAGTCTGCCCACCATATCTCCCTCTCTTCTGTCTCTTTCTTTCTCTCCTGTCTCTCTCAACTCTGACGCAAAGCTGAGAGCAGCTGCTTCAGTCTGTCTCAATAATTCAACGCTGAAGCGAGGGATGAGGACTTTGAGGAGCAGCAAAAGATGGGAAGTGAGAGTTGGGAGGCAGATGAAGAAAGACATTAGAAGAGCGATGCATAAAGACATTAGAAGAGCGATGCATAAAGAAAGAATAAAGAATTTGGGTTCACAACACAGCGAAAGAAGTTGTGAGTTTAAAGGTAATGGGATGCCTGCTGGCATATACAGTATTCACCCAAACATACACGAGTCTGACAACTCTGTCCCACTCGAGTTCCCTTATCTGCTGACTGGTCCAGCCAGCCAGAGTGAGCATTTGTAGTGTTCAACCCATCCGCTGTGAGGAATAAAGCCATAAGCATTCACCTGTGGGCTCCTACCACTTATATAACTCTAGGTTCTTCAGCTGTATTGTAATATAAACTACCATTTTCCATTAACACAGCACATGGCTCTAAAACAATTGCATCTAACAAAGTTTAATGAAAGCATGTACAGGTCTTAGTTGGCTTTGTTTGCGGTGACTATTAAGCAAAGAAAGTTCCCTGCAGATACTGGCTTCTATTTCAGAATAGATGCATAGAAGTGTGTTGAATTCATATCCCAGAGTATGTTGAAGCCCCTGCAGATTGTTTAGTTGTGGGGTAAACGTGAGGTATCCATCTCGTGAGCGAACAACAGACATCGAGACGGTGGCGTGCAGACAAAGGGATTGGAGGGCTACAGCTCCCCAAGCTAACGCCACCTAAGCTTCCTGACAAAACAGCCACTGAAACGCCTGTGTTTGGGTCTCCTACAGCAGGCGGTGGCGGCAAATCACAAGCAGTTTATCTCCAGCACTTATTCGCACAACTCGGGGTGACTGAAGGAAATCTGTACGGGCCACAAAAGTTATGAGGCGCAGCTCTCCTTGCTCGGAGATCGTAGCGGCGGGTCTCCGCTGAGCGCACACACACACACACGGATACAATGTAGCCAGCGTTCAGAGACGGAGTATCATTGTGGAACAATTCTAGAACACGTTCCTGTGCTATTTTGTGACAAAGCCCCAAACAGCTGTATTCTATTTTTACCTGCTGCTTCCGCGGGGCGACACAAAAGCCAGCTAGCTACAATGAACAGCGTCACTCCAAATGCATTGTTCCTCACACTGAGGCGAGGGAATAGATGGTACTAAAGTGGGATCCCCATCAATGTTCCTCATAGGCAATTCAGCCCCGAGTGCACATTGTACATTATTACTGGGAACATGTGCAGCAACACTCCCTCCTTGTAGAAGTGGTGCAACTTTGGTCGCTGAAACAGCCAGTCTTTGTTTTGAATTTGAAAGAAACAAGAAAGACACGAGTGAAACTGGCAGTGTGGCTAGCTGCCTGGGCTAACTTAGCAGCCATGCCTGTGTAGTTGGAAGATGCAAGAGGCACCACGACACAAAAAGTGGAAAACATAACGAACAAACTATCACAGCATCACTTTTGTAGCTTGTATGTTAATTTGAAAAAAAAGACGTTGCTGAACATGCGTGCTCCTGCTGAAGTGACTGAGCTGCCTCACATCTGTTAGCAAGTTTAGCTAGCACACTCTTCTTGGCTGGATCTCTGTTGTGACAGTGCAATAATTTACTTACTTTTCTCTTGCTTGGCTATCGGAGGGGACCACAGCTCCTTTACCCTTGCCGTACATCTTGGAGGATGTTCTGATACTTTATTTTATCCCACTCGACACCTGTCAAAGAAAGCTACCAGGAAAACCTACTATCTCCATAGCTACCCAGTTAGTGTTGTCTCCCTATCTCTCCCTTGCGCTCTCTTTGCACCGGTTTCCTTTTTTTCTACATCCCCAACATTGCCCACAAATCAGGCAGGGTTTCAGCCGGGGGTAACTTGAAACAGTCCACTGGTGGAGCTTTTTTTTTTTTTTCAATCGCTGTTCCTGGATTCAGCTCACGCCCCCCCTGTTGTGAGAGGGTGGGGGCTTCTTAAAGCCACAGTGTCTCAGATTTTGTCGACTTCGCTCAAGTTCAAGGTCTCTTCTGAAGGCCTTTAAGTTCAGGCCTTACATTGCATTGTGTTCATGTACAATACCAAAATGCAAATACTAATGGCTATTACTATTTTGAAACTTAACCATGAAATTTAACCATGATATGTATGTACCATGATTTGTCCTAATGTCACACCAGAAGGGCACTTGATTGGCCCAAATGCCCACCTGGGTTGGCCTAAATTCCCCCTGAAGTGCCCCTGTGTTCAACCCAAGTACCTGTCCAACAGTAGGACCTCAGGACATATTTGAACATTTCCCCTACTCAACACACATGAAAGGTGCCTCTTTCACCCCTGACCCTCCTACAGATCATGCACAGCACTGACTGAGGTTATCAAGTTACCTGATTATATTACTGCAAATAGGAAAACATTTTTTTTTAATGCAATACAAAAATACCTCTATGTTTGTCCATATTTTTCATCCTTATTGACTTGTAAACATTTGGAACTTCTGTTAAGGCTGCCACATCCAGTTTTCCTTTTTGGCTCCAAAATGTTCCATCTTTACCGAAAAGCAGATTTAGAGCAGCATTCATTGTCTCATTTTAAGGTCCTACCATTTACCTAATTTAAATGTAAACATTTATTTCAGATTGTTGGTCAATTACATTACAGTATCTTTATGGTCATGTGTAAGTCATTCTCAAAATGTAGTACATTAGTATACTCATTTCAATCAAACTGTAAGCACCCAAACTGATCATTTGATAAACATAACGATGAAGGCATACAATATGTAACACTTAGAAATCATCATGCACAAATTGTTGCTATTAGTTAAACGTTTCTTGTAGTAAATTCTTACATTTTTATACAATCACATTGAATGTTCTTGCTTTGTTACCTCAGAGTTAAAAATGAACACAATATGTCAGCCACTCCCAAACTATTCCAACAAATGACACTTTGCTCTAGTTTACCTTTGAAATAGTTTGCTAGCGTTATGTTCACAGTCACACAATATTTTAATTAAGACCATTATAATGTATGCTACAGCTATTGTAAATGTTATCTTAGTGTTCAGGTATGCGGTTGGCTCTTGTTAGTGATGTATAAGTCTGTGTCCTGTCCCTTTAAGAGTGTGTAGAGGGCAGTTGCAGAGTTTGTGTGTGCACATGTGTGTGTATATGTGTGTAAGGCAGGGACAGGCAGTGTGTTCTGTTTTCGTGCTATAGCTGTGGGAAGGGCACAGCTGACTGTCTGTGTGCATGTGTGTTTGTGCGCACACTGGTGTGTGTATGTGTGGAGACAAGCACATGTATTTGTGTGTGTGTGTGTGTGTGTGTGTGTGTGTGTGTGTGTGTGTGTGTGTGTGTGTGTGTGTGTGAGAGAGATAGATAGAGAGAGAGAGAGAGAGAGAGAGAGAAAAAAATACATTTCTGAATGTGTGTGGTAGGACTTGTTTTTTTTAACATGAGAATACAAACATGATGAGCCAATACGATATAAAAGAATAGAGGAATAATAGAGTAAATTGCACGAATGTACCTTGGTGAAATAATAATGTATAGCAACAAATATGTACTGAAAGATACAAAATAGTTAGACTAATATTGTTTTACAAGTGATACTGTATATGTTCATAACATTGAATTGTACTTAAACTCTTAATCTCACACAAATGCAAAGCAAGACACAAAAAAAAACAGACATAAAATGTTCTCTTCCTTCCGCCATTTTCTTTGTTCCAGTCATAGCTATTGCATGTGGAATTACATGCTTATGCACACACATATACTAGATAATAATCAGTAATGACTGGTAAGGCTGTGCAATGCTTTTTAATCTTTTAATATTTGTGTTTGAGACTATACTTCCACACTAAACCGCCTACATTTAGACTGCTCTTTACATGCGAAAACAACACACGTCCACATCAGCATTTTCATAGTTAATGTTTTTGTAATGACCTCCAATCCCCACTGAAATCCCAAAACAATAAATGTAAATTGTTAAATTTCCTCTTCTTTGTCCGCAGAAAACATATTTTTTTTAGAAAACTGAATGAGCATACAATAGTAATTGATTGCGGCTAATAAAATCCACCTGTTAACCAGGTGAATAGTGAATTTTGCGCCTCTGGTTGTTGATTAAATGACAATTTAATGATGGCAAAGTCGTCTGACAAAATATGTACATTCAAAATGAGTGATCCCAGAGAGGGCTAGAGGGTTAGAATAGGTTTATGCCATTATTTCCTAAAAGTTCTGTTTCCCCTGTCCACTCTAAAATATGATGCTGGCATTTTCAGATGAATCCACTCTGGAGACTACTTTCAAGCAAGTTACATTTTTGGGTGTAAAAATGTCAGCATAGTGTGAACAGAGTAGAGAGAGAAGGAGAATGGAAGAAAGTGATGGTGTAGGTATCTTTTAAGCTCTAGACCACAAACTCTATCACTGTCTCATCATAGCACCAGTATTGATCCAAGAACCCAATGATCCCGGGAACACTGCTTTTCCTCCTTTGCACAGAATAAACACAGGAAGCATCACTGTGTACTTTCTCCTTCTCTATGTTTTATAAAATGCAGATGAGTAGATAAGGTTGTTAGTATTTTGTATTGTGCTTCATTCCTGTCCATCCATGTTTCCATCTTACCTTCATCCAAGCACTAGCCTAGAAATCTAGACGCAAGACGCATCTTGATGTGGGTCTGGCTTATCTAAGCACACCACCTTCTAACAGTGTTATTGCCAGTTGTACGTAATTACTGTATTTGTATGATAACTTAACCCTTTGTACTATGTAGCTACGATAGATAATTCAAAAAAATTGTACAACGTTAAATGTGCCTTTGTTGTCATTCACAGAGAAATGAAATTCATCATCTGCATTTAACCCATGCTATAGGCCTACAGAGGAGCAGGGAGCAGCACGGAAACCAACTCCAGTCTTTAAGGGTTAGGGTTACCCAAAAGCTGCTTACACATATAGCCAACGGCCAACCGTTGACAGAAAAGCCAGTCGAGATGATCAGTCTCCCCCTGTTGGTCCAAAAAGTGCCACAGAACAGACCAAAAAGACGAGACGAGACGTAATACATCTCTATAACAGCAGGCGGCACTAATCTGTATTGTTGCCCAGGAAATGAAAACCGGCAGCTGATTGGACGAACACGTCACATGGGTTTTTTTTTCTCCGGAAATTCAAAGCCAGACTGTCATGGCGGCCGTTCAGAATACGATCTCATATTGTACTAAAATAGTTCACTGAAACATGTTTCTGAGAACATTTTAAGCAAGAAATAGGCCGTGCAGTTGCTGAATCTGTCTTCATTACAGCTCAACAAAGGTCAGTTTAAAAGATTTTCGTCAGATTTTGAGAGACTCTAGTCACCTCATTCCGCTCCCCATTTCCGGGTGAGTCCCGACTGCCCTGCCGGCGACTGAACATGTCAGGTCGGCCAAAATGAACGCCGACAGCCCCCCAGACGGACAACGGCACGGGACACTGAACAGATTCACGTCACTGACCTCGCCAGACTGTCTAACGGACGATAATCGGCTAAGTGTGTCCTGGCTATAACCCTAGTCTCACTTTGCCAGCCCGTCCTCCACAGTGCTGCGGAGGAGGGTCTGGCTAGTCCACACAGCATTCCGGGATGGGAGAAAAATATGCTCTGGTTTATTGGCATTACTTTAAACCAATCACAATCGTCAAGGACGGCGCTAGGCGCCGGATAGAGCCTCGGTGCCGCTGCAAAATAGGCTAGGGAAGGAACTTGTTTTGGTGAAACATGTACGTTCAAAAGTTGTCCAACAGAAAGCTCAGATTGGACAGATAGTCTAGCTAGCTGTCTGGATTTACCCTGCAGAGATCTGAGGAGCAGTTAACCATAGTCCTCATAAATCAACCAGAGTTTAAAATTCCAACACAAATGAAGCGGAAGGTAACGGACATCCGGCTGAAAAGAGCATCTGGCAGAATTTCCGGCAGCAACAGAGTAATCCTGGAAGTGGAACGTCTACCCTAACCCTAAAAGACTGGAGTTGGTCCTAACATACATGTTTTGCACACGAACAAGGGGAGAACATGCAAAATCCACACAGAAAGGACCCGCCCAGACCAGGGATCGAACCTGGTAAGATCACCATCCCAGGCGGACCAATCTGCCTGTTTTTATTCGTATCTTCAATTTGCGCATTTGCTGAATGAAATGAATAGGCCTACATTAAAACAAACATGAATGCCATATATCCATCATGTTTTCCACCATTTGAGGTTTGTCGCTCTTTCAATAACATAATCTCGTGCCCTCTTGCTCTGCAATGGTTTAATGGCACCCAAATGAAGAGACACAAGATGTTGATCTCAATGAACCAATTCCTAATATATAAACACACATTCGTTTGCATTTTCTTTTGCCAATTGTCTGGAAATTTGGTTAAAATTTGCATTATGAAAACCTGGTTATAGTTTCAGTTTTTTCCCCCATAATAGTGAAATCGCATGAAACTGATTTAGAAGCAACCTGATTATTCTATGTACATTGCACTCTGTCAATAATGTATTACAGTTATATTAACTGAGCCTGGATAAATAATGCAATCACATTTCTCCTGAGATACTCACAACCTCAACAACTTCCATGTGGTTTAGGTGTCAGGCTGTTTTCTTAGCTATGGTTTATAATACAATTCTATACCTGTAACCAATTTGGCTACACGAATAGTGTGTCCTGAACCATGGAGAAAACCTTTGGCACAGATTCATATTCTTTGCAAACTCCGGAGACTTATTTGGTTTATTATTTGGTTTTCGGCACCCTGGCAACGCTGCCCTCCTAACTTCCATTATGACCCTTCTCTTGCGTCTCGCTCTGGTATCGCTCTCTCCATCTCGCCTCATCACTCTCTTCTTCCTTCTCTTCCACATCGTCGTCCTCTCCTCTGACCCACTTTCCTGCCTTCTCGCCACTATCTCCCTCTGTTCTTCCCCATGCACCCACATCCTTCATCTCTGTCTCTTTCTCTCTTTCTCCTCCCCCTTTTCACTTCTTCTTCCATTTTCGTTCTCCTTCTTCTTGTCTCCTGATTATATTCATGCTTCTCCACCCTCACACTCCTCCCTCTGTTCTTTCTTCTTCTTCTTCTTCTTCTTCTTCTTCTTCTTCTTCTTCTGACTTCTCACCTTTCTCCTCCTCTCCTTCTGCACCTTCACTTTTCCTCTACTTTTCTTCCAAATGGATCTCCATCCTTCCATTCTTACACAGTCTTACTGAATATTCTTAATTCATGTTCTCTCAGCCTCTCTCCAACTCTCTTCTCTTCTCTCTCATCCTCTACCTCTTTACTTTATCATCTCCCTTGCGCCCCTCTCCTTCATCTTCCCCCCTACTCCTCCTCCCTTCTCCTTCCACCATGACTCATTTCCCCTCACTATGCCACAGAGCCACTCAGGACAGACATTCATCAGCGGCCTCAGATGATAGATGCTGCTCACCACAACTCCAGCAGCCAGTTAGCCCGGGGTGATGCCTTATGCATTCAGATATCACCTGGCTAGCTGTATCTACCATCTCAACCTGGATTGAATACGCACAAAAGGACTCAAGTTTCACACACATCCACACTGCGCTGCCTGGTGTTTAGAAAGAGAAAGTTTGGGGCATGGAAAAGCATATTTGCACTTTAATAAAGTGTATACAAGTGTGCATGCAATAGTGTGTGTGTGTGTGTGTGTGTGTGTGTGTGTGTGTGTGTGTGTGTGTGTGTGTGTGTGTGTGTGTGTGTGTGTGTGTGTGTGTGTGTGTGTGTGTGTGCTGTAGATTGTTAGGTATGTAAATTCCAGGGGAGTTAGGTTAATTGGGTCTGAAAAAGAGGTGGGTGTGTCTCTCTCCTCTATGACAGGCTTATTTACATAGCAAAGCTGTAATTACCCTAACGAAGCCCCTATCCTATCAGGGAGAGTGCACACACACACACACACACACACACACACACACACACACACACACACATATATATACACAATTTACACAAAGGCACACATGAGCAATCCCCAAACAGGTTTGAGCTCAATCCTGCCAAACCTGTATTTTTCATCACTCCAGATCCCTCTCAGAAGCATTCCATTCACATGTTCATCTCTAATTGAATGGCATCTTTTGCAGCGCCAATCAGTCAGTTTGTTGGAATTTCTCTATCAGAGCTCATTGGCTTCTAGAGAGATGTGGGACCTGTTCCAGCACTTAGCAATCACTTCCTTCCTTCTCCCCATCTGTATTCTTTGTAAAAAAAAAAAAAAGAAAAAGAAAAAAAAAAGTCTGTCTCCTGGTGAGTTAGGGGGGTAATAAATTAAAGTATAAAGATTTTCTTTGTGTCATATCAATGTAAATCAAAATTCCAAACCATTGTTACGGAAAATGAGAAGAAAAAAAAAATACTGTATATAAAGATGGACGACATGACAACTTCCCAAAAGTGAAGCCGAAAATTATTTTTTTTAAGATTATATTTTGGGGCTTTTCCCTTTATTTTCAAAGTGGATAGACATAAAAGTGGGAGAGAGATGGGGGATGACGCGCAGCAAAGGGCAGCAGGTCGGATTCGAACCCCGCGCCGCTGCAGGACTCAGCCAACATGGGGCGCTCTTAGTGGGTGAGCTAGAGGTCGTTCCACATTTATCCCAAAGATGGTTTCTGTCATTGTAGGTTCTTACTAATGTACTGTATGTTCAAGTGTTCATTTTTCAGATAAGTTTGGTTTTAATTAGTTTTTTGATGCTATATGTAACGTCATGATTGACAGCTGTCCGGCGGGTGTATGGGCGGGACCTCGATATCCAACCCCGATCACTACTGTGTCGCCTCTGGCTCCAAATAACGTCACCAGCGCAAAATGGCAGCACCCGTATCCAGGATATTTTGGCATCATTTTTGCACAGAGGGAGGAAGTGGAGATGCGTCAGCCATCTCTATATACTGTCTATGGGGAAAACTCTCCCCCCCACACACCCAAAATACACCTTTAATGGGGGAAAAAATGGAAGGAACCTCAGAAGAGCAACCGAGAAGGAATCCTTCTGTACTCTAATCTTTTCTTCTTATTTTTTTGCAAATTACTGGATAAGTTTGACTCTTTTCAGGCCTCTACAATTATTCTAAAGATTTAAGAAGAAAAAAATCTCTCATTGGTTGAACTTGCTAAATGTGGATAATGTGCCGGAACTTGCCAAATTCAGTACAATGTGAAGAGAGCAGTAGTCTCAAAATGAGAGAAACAAAGCAAGTTTTTCCAGTCAAGGTGTGCCCCTTACTAAAAATGTAATTATGTTCTGCTAAAAATATTCCTGCAACTTCTACAATGGACGTCTTGAATATTGGTGCAAAACATTGATCACTGACAGAAGCTACCTATTGGTTGATTTGGATGACTCATAGCTAGAGTCATCCAAATATAGAGAGAAACATGTTGTTCTTTTTTTTTTTAATTTGGGTGAACTGACCCTTTAAGTATTTTTCTTTCTGTTTCCAAGGTCCATAGTAGCTTTGATACCCATGCTACTGTCCAATTGTTCTTCTTGACGGTGTCTGAGCATTTAAGTATGGACTTTCCCTTTAAACAATAAGTACTACACCCAGCACCTTTACCCAGGCAGCACCCAGTGCTCCCATTGCCTCCCCCAGTCTCTGCCCTTCCCTCTCTCTGCACTTCCTATTCCAACAGGAATTTAATCTTTCAAGCCATCGTTGTTTTTCTTCTCCCCTATTTTTACTGCTGCTGCTGCTGCTGCTTGGAGGACCACAGACTGCCTCTGTATGCTGATGCCCCCCCTCCCTTCTCCTAGCCTGTCTCTCTCTTTCTGTATCTCTATTTGTCTAACTCTCTCATGCTCACCGTCTCTCTCTCTGCCTGTCTTTCTTCCTCTGCTCTCTGTCCTCATCACTCCCCCCTGCTCCCTCTTCCTCCTCCTCCTCTTCCTCCTCCACCACCTCACTTGTTCTCTTCTCTACTTCTTCACCCCTCCTGTTCCTTTTTTTTTCTCCCTCCTGTCTGTCGATCGGCTGTTTCGTAGCCCTGCTGTACGTGCCACAGATTCAGATGGCAGTCAAATGGTAGACGGAGACAAACACGGAGACACATGCATGCAATTACATGCTCACACACGCGCAAGCACATGCATACCGGCAACTGCACGCATGGACAGAGACTCAGACACTTTTGTGCACACACCTGCACATACAGACGTGCACATTCATTTTTTACAAATACACACGGTGGTGTCATATACGTTCAAGTATTTCAGTCACCTCCCTCAGTCAGTTTAGCAGGGAGGATATTACTCTTGGAACACAAAGCTATCAGAAAGCAGAATGCAGGAAATATTAATGAGAACGGAGACTTTTCTGAGAGATTAAACATGAAGAAAGAGGGAGTTGTGGAAGAAGTTGGGATATGGCACAGCATAGAGAAAACAGTATGAAAAGTAGACTTTTCAGGTAAAAGTATAGGATACTATTTGTGTATCGACTGTTTTAATGTTTAAGTGAGAGGGAGACAGCGACACCAAGAGAAAGGGGGGGCAGAGAGGGAGAAGCAGAGAGGAAAGAGGTCAGTCTGAGCTTATGAAACATTTTCTAACCTAACACGGCCTATTTCTGACAGGGCAGGACTGTGGACTTACAGTCAGACACACAAGTTCCCAGGGTTGACAGCGACATGCCTTTAGGGACTGACACATATAAACACACACACACACTAAGCATCTGACATAGTAATATGTGAGTTCATGACCTTACACCTTGTTCAGGGCCTTTTTATAAACTCATCTGAGTTTTGAAAACCAAGGCCATTTACCTCTGTTTATGTTTACTTCCTACTATTTTCGGGAAATATGCTTATTTGCACTCTTGAAGAGTGTTAGAAGAGAAGATTGAAAAATTGTTACCCTTCTCACGTCTGTGTGTCAAGTATGGAGCTAGAGCCTGCAGGCAATTAGCTTAGCTTAACATAAAGAGAGGAAGCAGGGGGACACAGCTATCCTGGCTTGCCTACCTGCATCTCGTAAGCTCACTAAAAAATAAAATGTTGTACCTTGTTCGATCGAAATGTAAAAATGATTGGCTTCTGAAATGGGACGTAATAATGTCCTCATATCACCAACTGCAGTGACGGTGTGCTGACACCACCAGGAATAATGTAATCTTGATCTTGTGCCCGTACCTCATAAATGGGGAGTTAAGTTGTTAACATGCACCTTATGTACCCTGCTGCGCTGGATAAAAAGCTATAAAGTTCAGTTGGAAAAACTGCTTTTGACATGTATAGTCTCTGTTGTTTGTGCCTTTTATTTTCGTGATTCTGTTGTTTCCTGTGGGCTCTCCCCTATTCACTTCAACCGTTCAGATTTCAATACAATCTCTGCTCGATTTATGCCGTAGCTGTCCGAATGAAAAAATGTGTCGGTGTCCAACTGACACAACCAAAACGAAAAGTGAAAGGACTGGAATGTTTACATGCCAAAATAAAGTGTTTATCGTAATCTGATCATGTTTAGCTACTTTATGCCAACAAAGGACTGGAATTTCTAACAGTAACAGTGTTGACATGAGGATTTTTATATTCTTTTAAATGTAGCTTATTTCTATGCTGTAGATGAAAATTTGGTTGAAAACAAAGCTAGTGTTTTCTCTTAATACATATACAACTTTTGTGTGAAGAATTCACAACATTAATGTGCTCACAGTTTTTTTATTTACATTTGACCTGAAAGCTTGAGACAGAAACATATGTTGACTTGGATGTCAAATTGGATCCAGATTGCGTGTCCTCTTGGAAACGTTTGAACAGTTACAAGACCTTTTTTTTTCTATTTTTTATCAGAGACACAAACATGACTGTACAGTGGTATAATTGGCTGCGCAGACAGTCTACAGATGTTATTTTCTTTCAACTAGTAGAGTAATTTCAGATGCTGTTTTTCTGTCACCTTCTGAGACAGAGAACGGTGTGTTCTCAAGTGACCATGGCCATGTTGCTGTTCACAGTCCAGCTCTTAGTATTTCTACAACTGCTACTGTAAAAGTGTGTCGAAGGGTTTGTTGCTATTTTTTGAATGCTTTGTGTTGTCATAACTTAAGAATATCTATTCACCTAATAGACAATAACAAAGTTACAAATTGGGAAGGGCTCTTGGCTATGGAAGTATTTTTCCTCACTGCAACATTTCCATCTGCAACATGACATCCTCCGTGTTCGAAAGACTCGACAGTAGGTTTATCTTATGGCCATCAGTTCGAAGAAGTCATGTTTAATATAGCTATAAACACTACAATACCCATGAGCCTCAGCTGCTGTTGCTATGACAGGAAACGAGTTGTAATTCAAAATGCGTCCTTGATTGGATTTGAGAACACACACCACACCTAGTTGTAGAATTTTTCAAAAATGGAACCAGAATCTGAAAGTGAACCAACTTGAATATTTGATCAAGTTTCAATGTTTCTAATCACCTGACAGTGCAGTTCCCCTTAGCTAGATGAAGCGTTTTTTACCTCATTGTTTTGTTTTTACAGTTTTGGTTCTTACTCACAGCATCAGTGTTTTTTTTACAGCAGCAGCAGGCAGCTGTTTTCAGCAAAAACGTTCTGACAAACCGTTCTGATGGCCTATGCTACCTGCCCAGCAGCAAACTGCAGACAAAGTCAGCGAATAGCAGGTGAACATAATGGAAGATGTAGCCACTAAAAAGCCAGATATTTTCCTCAAGAGTTGGTGGAGACCAAAGCAGAGCTAAAATGAGATTGTCCAGTCCAGTGGACAGGAACACTACTCTAAATTAATGCTACATGCTGATGCTACATGCTAATAATTTAGCTCCATGTCTGCTAGATGTGTAGATAGGCAACTGTTTCAGCTTTACAAGGCCGTTATGTGAAATGTATGCGAAGATCAGCTTGTTGTGGACAAAAACAGATTAGTGCTGCTAAATGTAAAGCTTAGAGAGACTCCACCAATTTCACACAAAGCCTGTTTACAGGTGTTGAGGAGTACTACTGCCTATGTGAAAAAAGAAATCTGATAAATTGCCTCAACTGATGTCACTTGAGGCAGTGTCAGTTGGGGATGGAGACTACAAGTCTGAAAATGAAAATATTCTGATGGATTGGGAGTTAGAAAGAAGTGAGTTTACCAGACTGAAGTGGAGTTGCATTGTGGGTAATTTAGGCAATGTAGATTTTGACAAGGAAGAACAATGCATGGCATAAAAAAGAAGATATCTCTGGTTCTGCGAGATTGATTTTAATCATTTAAAAAGAAAAACACTGTCCATTGTAAGACTTACAATAGAAATGCAATGCTAAATTGGTGCAGTAATCTTTTAAATCAATGAACTCAAATCTAAAGCTAAAATCTAAATGGTAACATACTACTACATACTACATTAATAGGGAGCTCACCGAACTGATGATGTAGAAATAATTGAAAAAAAGTTAAAGCCAACAAAAAAAAGTGAAGTGTTCGAGACTTTTGGATTAATAAAGCTGTGTTTGCAGTTCAGTGTTCATACCTTGCTTGATCAATACTTAGAGATTGTTCTTCTGTCTTTCTACACTGTTTTGAACATTGATTTGATCTGGACCACCATCGTTTTCTGTCTTCAGAAAGTGTGCATTGAACAAACCCCTGATTTAGATCCCCATCAGGTATCACAAGGGCAACACTGATTCTTCCAGGGGTCAACACGCAACACGTTCATTCAACATCAGAAATGAACAGCAACAAACAACAAAAGGATAAAGCTGTGGCAGTTACAAACATGCAGAGCAGGTTTGCGAGCTTCACTGCTGTAGCTCTCTCCTATTGTCCTGGATGAAGAGGTTTGTCTGAACGTTTGGATACATGTGTTGTTGACTGTCTCGCCCCTAGGCTAAAACTACAGGGCCTCCTCTCCCCCCTGTGCAAGGCCCCTTAACTTCTTTCTCTCTTTCTCTCATTCTCAGCCATTCACTCTATCCTCCATGTCGATCTTCTGCTTTCTCTCCCTCTCTTCTCGCTTTCCTTCTCTTTCCCCGCTTGTCTGCGCAGGCAGGCACACACACACACACACACACACACACACACACACACACACACACACACACACACACACACACACACACACCTTCCATCCTTTTGCCTGTGCTCACTGCCCATATCTTTCTCCTTTCTCTCTTCACCCCCCCTCCTTCTTCTCGTTCCCTCCCCTCCCCCTCTGCCTTCCTTACACCCCCCCCTCCCTCACCCCAAACCCCCATCCTTCTGAAACAGAGTGTGTGTTCTGCTACGCACACACACACACACACACACACACACACACACACACGCACACACGCACACACAAAATGGTGCTTTACCTCCCCTAGGAGTTCTTAACTCGCTGACTGAGGCACGCTCTGTGTGTGTATTTGTGTGCATGTCTGTGTGCATGGATGTGTGTGTGGGTGTGGATGAAAGTGCGTGTGCAGTGTGTGTGTGCAGTGTGTGTGTGCGTGCGTGTGTGCAAATGTGTGTTAATGCGGACCGTGCATGGGGGGTGGGGGTTAGCATGTTTTTGTGTGTCTGCGGTGCTGACTCCACACATGATCCCCATTAGAGGCTGGCGGGAGTAGACACACATACACACACACACACACACACACACACACACACTGCACACGCACTACAGATGCACTTTCATCACCGACATACACACTCTCATGCAGACATGCACACATGTACATGCAAGTATACATGCATCTACCACACACACACACACACACACACACACACACACACACAGTGGGGTTCTGTGGGGCCTGATCCCATTTCACCCCTGAGGCTTTTCCACCGACTAGGGACCGGCGTTGGAACTGGTTTCTGAACAAAATTTTTTACATTTTCATCGCAGAAAACTGGTTTGCAGTCAGACATTTAAATTGACCCTGTTCCGGCCACTTAAACCTGCTTTTCTAGAGCCGTGGCAGCCCTGATGTTCGGGGGTAGGGTGATGTCATCACCAAGTAAAATCCAACATCATTCCTAGGCAACCACAAGTGTCCTAAGAAACCAGATGTGTTGTGAGCAAGAAGGAGAGTTTGGTCAAAATGATCGTCTGAGGAGGCCCATGCTTTACTGGCAACATAATTCTTGAAAAGGCTGAAAAGTTTGCAAAGACAAGCTTGATGTGCCAAGCCAAAATGTGGAAGAAGATGGACAAATCTAGAACAATGGAATAAATCATTCACAAAGGACTACAAAAAAGTCAACAAGTGGGCACAGAAATAACAATGGAGAGAATTTCTATTTGCTCAATTCTGTGGTCAGACATAGACTAGCAGATAAAGTGATTGAATGTAGCAGCAGTCATGTTTGAGACAATGTTGCCACCAACTACCTCAGATAAATGGTACACATTGTTCTTTAGGTTACAATATAACAACTGTAATTTGTTTTTTTAGCCAACCAGAGAAATAATACAACAAGTAAATGGCGTTGATTGCACTTGAATGGTTGAGGTGTGGCAATAGCTGAAAGAGAAATTAATCGTCATATTTGGGGTGAGGGTCAGGTTTAGGGTCTGTCCAATCAGCTTCTTTGGGGGCGTCACAAGGTAACAACTGCTGTGGATATAAAGTGATGCTTTATCAGATTGTAAGTGTGGGGGAAATAGCTTTATGGATTGCTGCAATTATAATTGTATTATGTACATAAGCTGCATTGTGCAACGATTCTAATTCTACGCTACACTACAATACGGTCAACAACAACTGGAAAACATCTTACTTTTTATCCCAATCTGAAGAGAACAATAAAGCGTATCCAAAACCTGACTAAACTTACTTATCCAACATTTGTCGCAATTGATGCTTAAGGTGCTTTTTCTGTACAAGTTGGCAGCAGCTAGTCAAGCTGACTGGCAAAATCTTCATGCAAACACACATTCCACATCTATGTTTTATTTTGACAGTACACGTTCCTCCCTAACCTGACTCCGCCAGATGGATTGCTTCGCATTTGCTCGGCATATCCATCTGGGAACTTTCCGTTGGAGAACTTTTGGGAAGGGGCGGAAATACTGGTTAGCTGATTGGATGAACCATCTGTCTATCACCTATGTTGGTGATAGACGGGCCAAATCAACCAATCAGATCCACGAAGCGTATGAAAATACAACCACAAGCCCGCCCCTGCTGCTGCAGGCAAAGCATAGCTCGTAAGCTCAGCATGCAAGCAACATGTCGGTAAAGGAGATTTGCCGTTTGTGTAACGAGAATTTAGGAATAAAAGGCACCATTTCAGGTTCCCGGACCATATTCCAAAAGAAGGATCCAAGAGAAAAAAAAGCATTAGCGAGCGGCTAACAGAATTAGGGCTACCGCTGTCTGAAAATACTGGTTAGCTGATTGGATAAACCATCTGTCTATCACCACCTAACCCACCTCAAAACCAACGCTGATTGGCCCGGTCGTTTGGCTAACGGCTCCAAATCTTCTCTGCCTCAAGATGCCAGACTGATCTGCGAGTGGAAAACTGGAGCTCGCGAGATCAGGACGGTCTCACAAGGCTAGTTCCTCCCATAGACTGTATCAAATATGGACACAGTCTCCATGACATCACCCAAAGGTTCTAAAGTAAGCGGCTCCCAATGGCTCCGGCTGTTGCCACTTGGCAGTGCCTGACGTCGGCATTCACACAGCCTGCATCTGCCGTCAGACGGTGCAGATGGTCTCCATTCATTTTGAATGGGGGTAGTGCGCTTAGGCTGCGGTGGGGTTTGCCGCAGGGGGGACACGCTTAAAAACACAGCGGGCCTTCGACGAAAAATATAGACCGACTCAACTTTTGGAGAAACGCAAACTGACGTCTGCGGTGGCCAATCATGTAAGCGTCGATCAGACTCGTCAGTGTTTTTTGAGGCGGTGTTAGAGACCCGTACAGGAAACAGGAAACATCACTGCCTCTATTGCTGCCACAAGAAAGTTTTAAAACACGAGACACACACACTGAACCGTCCATGAGTTTGTGTGACAGCTGAATGTTTGCCAAACAACAAAGCACAGTCAATCCGTCTCGCTCGTCTCTTTTCTTTCTCTCTTTCTCCATGAAATGAAGCTGCCTTCATGTGCGGTCGGAAATGTCGAGATCTATTAAACGATCCGGGGGAACACAGTAGTTGTGAAATATAAAGACTACTTGTGTTCATAGACTGTATATTAATGGACAGAGCGTGTGTGATGTCACCCATTGGTTTGTGGAGATCTGCTATGAGTTGTCGAGTTTGCCGTTACGGGTGCAGCCATCCTGGTTGAGGATGTGACGATTTTAGACAAGAGGGAGGAGTGAGTGAGGAGCCCTTACACTCTACGTTACATTACACACTTTCACTGGCAATCACATTATAGCCACGCCCTAAAACACCCCCTGCTTTATCGCTGATTTTAAAGGTCCCATGACATGGTGCTCTTTGGATGCTTTTATATAGGCCTCAGTGGTCCCCTAATACTGTATCTGAAGTCTGTTTCCCGAAATTCAGCCTTGGTGCAGAATTATAGCCACTAGAGCCAGTCCCACAATGAGCTTTCCTTAGGATGTGCCATTTCCGTGTCTTTAGCTATTGAGGAGGAGAGAGAGGGGGGGGGCAAGTGGAGGGTGGGGGTGTGGCTTTGACCAACTGCCACTTTTCTCGTTTGAAAGCCATGATGTCTCTCTCTCATGGGTGGGCCAAATTCTCTGGGCGGGCAAAGCAGAGAAAGGGGAGGTAACCTTGCTCCTTATGACCTCATAAGGAAGAAGATTCCAGATTGGCCCATCTGAGCTTTCATTTTCTCAAAGGCAGAGCAGGATACCCAGGGCTCGGTTTACACCTATCGCCATTTCTAGCCACTGGGGGACCATAGGCAGGCTGGGCGAACTCATATTAATATTAAAAAACCTCATAAAGTGAAATTTTCATGCCATGGGACCTTTAAAATCAACAAAAAAAATTAACATCATTCTGTATTGCAGAAGACTTCAATCTAGCGATTGAGACCATAAACTCATTATGAAATGTTTACTGAAGTAATAAATCAAGTGAGAAGTGGGTCACTTTCTCATAGACTTCTCATAGACTTTCTCATAGACCTCCTTTTGCAACTGCACGTGTCGCCCCCTGCTGGAATTCAGATAGAATGCAGGTTTAGGGCACTTCTGCATTTGCAGCACTTCGCCGAACCGGATACGTTGTCCATTAATACAGTGGTTCCCAACCTGGGGTCCGTGTACCCCTAAGGGGGGCGGCAAAAATCACAGGGGGGGGCACGAGGTTTTATCTGGTTTGAGGTTGAGGTAAAAAAAGAATATTTGCACATGTTAAACAAATTATCATACTACACTAGAATATATAATGTGTACAAAAGTCTGTATGAAAACTATATATTTTTGTTCTCGCTTAAAATTGTAGGCAGACTACTTAGTAGGCCAAACCTCCGGGACCTCTTAACTTGTGACCCTTGCTGTCATCAGGTCAGCTGCTAGCTGCTAGCTGCTGGCTATAGCTGCTAGCTGCATCCTCGTTTTTCCTGCCGCCACGGCATGACTATTTTATGAATGAAACATGGCGGAGAAACGTCAAAGTGCTGATAACTGCTCTGTATCAAAAGAAAGTAAGGCTCTATCTCGAGAGTTACCTCAACTTTGGTTTCGGGGTGGGGGGGTCAGCTTTTCTTAGACATGAGTAGGGGTGGCGCCAAGGAAAAAAGGTTGGGAACCACTGCATTAATATACAGTCTATGCTTGTGTTACATTTGGGGGGGTTAGAGAACACAACAGGACGTCACACAAATGTCACACTTTTTCTGCTAGAAAGAAACAAACGCAACAAATGCATTAGTGTCTAAAACAAAATTCAGTGGAAAACAAAGTATAGAGACAACACCTTCTGTATGCCAAATACATACAGTATCTTGTTGGCTGGGAGCACCGCTGTTTGACTGTCATTACTTCCTTAAACATTAATTTTATAGCATATCTGCTTCATTGGGTTGTATACAGTGGGCAGTAACAGGGAGGGAGGGTGAGAGACAGAGCAGATAATGTGTTGTTAGAAGCCAGATCCACACCCAAAGCATTAAGTCTATGGAGTATGTGACTTCTCTTATATACTGTTATTGTCATTACCTTTGAAAACCTAGTGATGCTCACTTAATATAACAACAGCATCCCTCTGTCCCGACATGTGTGGAAGGAAAAAAAAGTTTAATTTAATTTGTTTCATTGGTTCCAAGCCTCATAAATCCTAAGAAGATTATAGGAGGTTATGAAGATCATGTGGGGTCACAAAAAGAAAAACAACCACTGAATTCACAACAAGATATTACTCAACACAAACATTAAATGTGAGATATACAGCATTACATTTAGGAAAAGTGGCCCTTAATCCTCATTATGGTGCGCTAACCCATATATTTAAGATATTAAATAATGAGCTCTGATCTCTTGGCTTTAAATCAGAAAATGAATGAGTAAAACCTTTTGATTTATACAAGACATTAAGCAGTTAAAGACAGAAGCACACAGGCTCATATACAGTTAGGCACCAAAAGATCTTTGTAAAATGAGACTTCAAAATCAGAAGTGGAATCAGTGTCAGAGTCAGAGTTGCAACAACTGGAGCACAGAAATATTGACCTGGTTAATTGGTGCTGACACATTGCAAGAAGTATGGGAGTAACACGCTAGGGTTTGGGGAAACCATAACAGGAGCTCACATATTATAGCGTAGATAAGACAGGCTGCATGACAGCAGACTAAACATAAACACTCTGCAGGTATACATTCAGAGCTGAGGAATCTTTCCACTGCGGCAGCACGACAAAGTTGGTCAAATCTGATGTTCAAAGTGGAGCTGGGCTGATACTAAGCAAAAAATTCAACACAGATGGTAAAACTACAACCGCACTCATTAATACCTGTCTAAGTGCTAATATATACAGGACAGAAATGTCCATACAGTGTACAGTATTACCCATATATGCAACAGTAGCAGCAAAAACAAAGGCAGCATGAGAGATAATCAGTCTTAAATCCTCATCTAAACTACACCCAGTCTGTCCAATGCCTGCTGGCCCTGGGGATTGTGCTGGAGTTTTAATCCACTTAAAAGCAGAGGACCTCTGCTGCTGTTTCCAAGGGGCTTGACCCACGTTGCATGCGCACACACATGCACAAAAACAATCAGGAGTACACGCATTAAGCACTATGCACAAATTCGGTCACTCCTCATAAACACACTGCAGTATTAAGGTGAATGCACAAATGGATGGATGCGTTTACATTAATCTATGCACAAATCTAAAAGGTGGTCTGATATGTAAATTGATCATGAAATTTACAACAACCAGGTTGAGTAGCCAAGTCCGGTCAGATCTTTGAATTGTCTTCCTTTATCGCAGAGCCAGAATGAAAACTCTAATTTAAACCTATATAGAAGGCTGATGGATTGCAGAGGCACAACCTAACGTTGACTGGATTTATTGAAGAGGGGTCAACTGTAATTCCACCATTGTTCAACTCCACTTTCTACGTAGGTCTGCTACAGTGTGTGTATGTGTGTATGTGTACAGTATGTGTACTGTATGTGTATGTGTGTGTGTGTGTGTGCGTGTGAGGGTGATCTAAGCTCTCAATCTTTAATATAACCAGAATTTTAAAAGGAATTTGCTCTACTTGTTCACTCCGCTGCACTAACACAACTGCAAAAAATATATAAACAACACACATAACATTCTTCATATTAATGTGTTGAAAATGAACTGTGATCATTTAAGGTTTTTGTTTAGCATTAGGAAATATTTTTTGGTCATGTTTAAATGCTTTATTTTGTGCCACGGACACAATGTCATACTTTTTTTCTCTTCTTGCACCAACGTTTGTCGTTATCTAATTTGAAATGTACTAATTCCTTATTCTTGCGGAGGGAGGGCGAACCACTGACTTGAACAGCTGCTTCATGACCCAAAAAACTGTCAGTCTTTCCCTGGAATAAATTGTGGAATATACCATCTTTGGGTACAGAGGGGCGCTAGAAACGTGCATTTCCGCTAAAGTAGGTGTTACCAGCAAATGGGTACGTTTTAGCGGCATCGCAAATTGTATGCCAACATTTTACACTCACATTCTTTGAACGTGTTTTGATTAAAGTGTCAAAAAGGGTACACTTAAGAAATAGTTAAAAGTTCAGCTCACCCGTGTTTCAGCGCCGTGTTTCTGGAGGACCCATAGTAGAATCAATTCAGCGAGAGGGGAGCTTGAAACTGTCCACTCATGCTTTCCTCCGAGTCTGAGAGAAACACAGTTGAAGTGAACACACAGACCAGTCGGCCGCACTACATGCTCACAACAGGCAGGCTCCGATCATTAACGCAAAACAACAGCAGTCTCTGCATATAATTATAGTAATTCTCTACGAAACACAATGCAAAGATCTCAGACAAAATATGTCACTTTAGGAGTGATGGAGGGATTTCACAACGATGCTAATCTTTAAAAGTATAAGGTCACTATGAACTCACTATAGAGTGCCACAGATACATTGTAAATGGCCAAATAAACACATCAAAATACATTTCTATAACTAGTTTCTGCGTTTGTGCTGTCCTCAAATATCCCCAACGTATGCCATTTTAAATGATCCATAATTATGAATAATTTATTTGTCAGGGTTTGTTATTTGTCCATGTACTGTTTTAGCTCTTGCAGAATGCAGATGTTATGAAGGCAGATGATACTTCAGCCTTCATCAGGCAGAAGCGACTCATAATGTGATGCTCAAGATCAGGGCTTCAGCAGTTCCGCGCGTGTAAAGTGCGTAAGCGCGTGCACGTGTGCGTGCATTCGCCATAAAGGTCCCATATTCAAATTCAACTTCATTCTTTTTTTTTCATTTAGCAAAGTAAACATATAGAACAAAACAGATAATTGAATAAATCAGGAATCAATGGTCTAAACTCAGCCAATGTCACATAAATGTTTGTCCTGTGTGCACATCTGCTACTAAAACTCATGCAACGGGACATGGGCTGAGCACATGTGCACATATGCTCTGCTTCCCACTCATTTTGCTCACCGGTCACTTCTGTTGCTCTTCACTGATCAGATCCACTGGTAACTCACAGTTAATCACGGGCAGCAACAGATCTGAGAGTGGAAAAACTCTTGAGTAAGGCCTATAAACCTTACCTGCTGGCTGCTGTGCAGCATGTATGAGTAAAACAACTGTATATGAATGAAAAAGTTATGTCCAACATTTCCTGGAAAAATAAAGCTAGAAAATGTGTTTCATGTGTTGGCTACAGAGCAGAAATCCGGCATTATTTAGGGTCAGATTAGACCTTTTCACCACCATCATGCTGCAACACCTGTTGCTGGCATCCTGGTGATCAGCTGATGGAAACCAAAAAGGGGTTTTACATAAAGTGTCATGTAGGCCTACAGTGCTTCATCACGACGCTGTACATGAATCTTTGTGTCAGACGACTAATACGGGTACAGTATTTGCATGCATGTACAGTACTCACATGCATCCTCATTTGAATGTGTTTGCGCGTGCCTCGTCGTCGAGGGCTGGGTTTCCACGCCACCAGCCACACTCGCCAATGTCACCTTCATGGGTGGCTCCATCGTAGGAGCATCCTTCAGAATGTAACAGATTAGCTTTGCAGCCAGGGATGTTGATGAGGTCATCACTTCCCAAGGTCACACCTACACAAACCCAGCTATAGGTACACACACACACACACACACACACACACACACACACACACACACACACACACACACAGGGATCTCTTCAGATCTTATAGAGGCTTGACTCTACCTCCTGCCACCGTGCAGATCTAAATAAGGCAGAATAAGCTATATCTAACAGGATAAGCCTTATTGTAACACTCGGGCTGCTTCGGCCCTTTCAGGCTTCCTTCACCCTGAGAAGACTTAAAAACGTCCGGACATCAGTGCATGACAACATACTGTACGTCACTAGTATTTCTAAGCTCCTATAGACTTTTTAATCCCCACACGCACATTTCAGCATGCTGCGTTATGCAATGATTGATGATCAGATCTATTTGATTCTAGCACTTCCTGTGTTCACATATTTGAATATGGCATCCAAGAAATAAAGTATGCAAGAAGAGGCTGAGCTCATAAAGCACTTTCAGGTCTCCCCACATTTTGTATCTGTCAATCAGCTGGCGTACTATGCACCAAAGTAAAGGACTTTGTTCACATAATAAACATGAGGGATTAGGCCAAAATAGTTACTACAGTTCTTTTAGATTGGCATCAGCCTTTCTCAGTCCCTCCATCTCGTCTGCTCTACGAGAGAAGGATTCTTTTTTTCCAACAGTTCCTCTTGGGGTTGTGCAACTGCTCAGCATTAGTGCAGCGAGCATGCAAAAGATGGACTCGTACAACAACAGCTACATCTGTATGTGTACTCATTTTCCTCCGCTGATTCTCTGCGGAAGGCAAACCTCCCTGCTGTACAGTGCTTCATCTCTTTCTGTATTCCTCTCCCCTCACGAGACAAAGAAAGCATTGAGGCAAATCTGTTTCTACAGCTTGTGAATAAGAGACAGCAGCTTTGTTTTGCACACACACACACACACACACACACACACACACACACACACACACACATATGCGTGTGTGACAAATACAGAACAAAATGTGTTTGTGTACGGACGGATTTGTGTATCCATGTGTGCATGTGTGTGAGATGCCTGCGTCATGCGTTCACCATGTGAGTCGCTCTTGTGTAGGGCTTTAAGTAGTGAGTAAGAGCCCTCTACTCCCTCGTCTGTCTCCGCTCTCACTCTCCGGGGCCCCGAACACACAACCAGAGCTCTGCTGCTGCTGCCGCTGCTTCCTCCTCTGCCACTGCTTCATCTCTGCTCGTCGCCCAACAGGTTGCTCTGTCAATAATGGATGCTCACAATGCACTGTATGTCCATACGTTTGAAATCGGAGATGCATTCAAATGGAGACAAACATGACCACAAACACCTGCCTATCTATTATTCCAGTAAAGCAATAAAACGTACATGAAGATTTTTTTCCCCCTTCTCCTTCACTCTTCTCTGTCAGTAATCTCAACATGTATTTGAATAATTGCTCTGTCCAGAATTGCCATATTTTGTTGGGCTGCTGGGATAATTGCAGGTGAGACATGGAGGAGATACAGAGCAGCAGTTCAGAAAAGAGAAGTAAACACACACACACACACACACACACACACACACAAGTGACGTCTGTGGTTGATGACTAACACTGTAGTGACTCCTGTACCCTCGGTCTTTCTTCATGGTCTACTGGAATAAAGGTTTCTGTGAAGCTCTAAATATTCTCTCTGAGCCATAAAACATGGACAAGTATTCTTTATCCAAACAGGACATCACTGCTCGGTGTTCAAATTTCCATACTTATAATAATAATAATAATGCGTTATTGTCTAGATGTGAATAGATTTATGGTCCTTATTCTATTGCTTTGTTATTTTTAAGATGGGAGTTCTTTTAGGGCGCTTTTACATGGCAAAACAGAAAACAACATTTTTATGTTGCAGTGTGCAGCTGTTTTTGGACTCATCTCACCATCTAGTGGTAGTGCATATGCTGTTACATATTGGGGCTACACACACTTGTGTAGATGCTTCCTAATAATTGAGATCACAAGAGGTCAGTAAAAACTCATTTGTCTTCACTAACATCAGTGCATATGAGAAAATGTAGATTACAATGATAATGACAATGAACATATGGTGCAGAAATACACATCTGAATTGCTTTATTTTCAGGAACACAAAACAAAAGACAGTGAACGTGCGCGCACACACACACACACACACACACACACACACACACACAGACAGAGGTAGAGATACAACACAGTGAGGAATTAGAAATTATAACTTCACTTTATAGATTTACAAATACAATGTAACACTAAAAGATTAAACTCATCTGAGGAATAACACTACTTAATTAAATAGTACCATCATTTGAAATTATATCCGTTAATGGTAAAATGGTGAATGGAAAGCATTTATATAGCGCCTTTCTACCTTACTGGACAAAGCGCTTTACAATTTGCCTCTCATTCACACACCCATTCATACACCGATGGTGGCGGAGCTGCCAATGCAAGGCGCTGGCCTGACCAACAACAACAACTTGACGTTCAGTGTTTTGCACTTCGACACGCGGACAGGAGGAGCCAGGGATCGAACCGACAGGGATTAAAGCTGTCACCTTGTTTGTGGTGACCTCACTGTCATGCTACTTGTTTTTCTGTATCACTAGTCCACCTAGTAGATGTAGAAATATTATTCTTCTTCTTCTTCAACGTTTCCATACAAACTATTCCTGCAGTACTGCATAGGGCAATACAAATGGATCCATGACAGCAGGGATGTATGAAGAGTATTCTTATTGGAATGTTTTTTTTTATTGAATGCACTTAACCCTGTCTTGAAAAGCAGCACCACTTAGATCCGTATGCAACACTTGAGACTTCAACAGATCTGGTCCTCATCCTCATGTGGCTCCATCCTCATCCTCCTCTTGTTCTGGCAGGCTGCCGGGACAGGGCTCCATGGTAACAGCGACGCCCATGCCGCTGCGTCCAACGGGCATGTCGGTGACGCACATCCATTCATTTCTCTCTGGACAGTAACACTCTACACTGGTCAGGAAGCCAAGCTGGTTGAAGCCTCCTGGATGGATGACACACACACACACACACACACACACACACACACACACACACACACACACACACACACACACACACACACACACACACACACACACACACACACACACACACACACACACACACACACACACACACACACACACACACACACACACACACACACACACACACACACACACACACACACACACACAATTATTGAGCCATTAATAAACCAATTAGGGAACTGTTCAGTTCATCGTTAAGCTATTTATTTGTCAATTAATGAATTTAGTGCATGATTTTAAAAAGGGAAGTTTTCATTTTTCAATTTTCAATTGATTTTAATGCGGTTTGTTATTTCATCCCGATCAACATTTCTTTTACCTGCTGCTGATCTGTTTAGTCTTAACATTTGAACCATGCTTTACTCTATTTAATTAAACAACACTGAGACATTAAGCCACATTGAGCCTGCTGACCTAACTGTCTATCAATTAATGGGAATTATCTAATTACTTAACAAGTGTGTATTATTATTGCTTCTACATGCATACATTTCATATAAAATGACATTTGTTCTTGGGCTCACCAGCATCAAAACTGCAAGTCTCAAAACATATACCAGAGATGTTAAAGGTTTATCTAGTAGAGACTGATTAACAAATAATCTTCTTTTAACTCATAAGAATTAAAGTGTTTGTGGTAGTGACTGCACACTCAATGAGAAGGTACAATGAGCTTAAAGACATGAAACATGCACTAATTAGGGATGGCACATAAAACAGGCCAAACTTCAGGCAATCAATAGTAATCAATACAAACTTAATCAAAAACGGCATACTAAAATACCCGGGAGCGACACACACGAGAAATAAATAGGAAAAACAGATAAAATAGTTTAATAAATGAAGAAATTTGATGCAATTAAATTACATAAAGAAAAATCTGATAAAAAGGAAAAAGAAAACAAATCTGAAAAACAATAAAAAAATATATAAATATACTAAAAAATACATTGAAAAAACAGCACGTGAGGAGCCCAATGAAGTGAAACACATTAATTAGTGTTAATAAAAGATCATTGATCATATATTTTGTTAGTGTGCAATCACTACCACCCTTTTTGTCATTGTCTTACAGTTGTGAGCACCTCTAGCTCTGCATTACATGCACTGTGCAAACCCACTCCGTCTTTTTCATTTAAAGTGCTCATATAATGCTCATTTTCAGGTTCATAAATGTATTTAGAGGTTGTACTAGAACAGGTTTACGTGGTTTAATTATCAGAAAACACCATATATTTGTTGTACTGCACATTGCTGCAACTCCTCTTTTCACCTTGTGTGTTGAGCTCTCTGTTTTAGCTACAGAGTGAGGCATCGCACTTCTGTACCATCTTTGTTGGGAGTTGCACATGCACAGTAAGTACTGCTAGCTAGTCAGTAGCAGAGTATGAGGGCGTACCACGCTAGCAGCTAGGCGAGCATTATAACGTGTGTTACAAAGTGACATGTTGGTGTCTGAAGTAAAGTCTGGACTACAATAGAGCTGTTTGGAGCAGTTTGTGAACAGTGTTTTCTGTTGGAGATGGTAAGTGCCTTTGGGGTGGAGTTTGGGCTTTTTCACTTTGTAAACCTATAACTAGCACAAAAAGATATATAGCACAATCAAGGAAAGGGGAAAAGCCAAAAAGCATAATATGAGCACTTTAACTCATGTTATATTTCGATTAGTGATGTAACTGACCGAGGACAAAGATGCGTCCCTGGTGGACTGTGACTCCGTGTGCACTGCGGCAGTACTGCATGGAGGCCCTGGGCTCCCATTGGTTCCTGGCTATATTGTAACGCTCCACAGAACACAGCTGGCTCCGTCCATCATACCCCCCTATTGCATACAGGTAAGAGTTCACACACACCAATCCTGCACAGACAGACAGAGAGGGAACTTAAAGGAGTAGTTCGACATTTAGGCAACATTTCTTATTTGCCTTCTTTCTGAGAGTTAGATGAGAAGATTCACAGCTACAATCAGGAGATGTTAGCTTAGCATAAAGACTGGAGGTAGGGAGTGGAACAGCTAGCCTTGCTCTCCATAATCAATACATAGTATCTCATTAGTTTAATCAGATTGGCTCTCATTAAGACAGGAGTGCGTGCACACGCACGCACATGCACACACACACACACACACACACACACACACACTCACCCAGTCCACTGCGATTAGTGCTCATGGGTGCCAGCTGGTGCCAGGTGTTGGTGTCAGACTGGTATTTCTCAGCAGTGTTCCAGCGGTTCTGCCCATCATATCCCCCGACCACATACAGAGCCCCCCCACACGCCGCCACTCCAGCACCCAGACGAGCCACCGACATCGGGCAAACTAAGGACCAGCGATTCAACTCTGGATCCCACCTGCAAACCAAACAGCAGTTGTGCAGTGCATTCAGTCAGTGTGATAATCTGTTGACAATTCCTAATGTCGTTACACATTAGTCAATTAAAATAATCAAATAAGTGTATTAGTGCTGCAAAACTTAGAATGACTGAGAGCTCAGTGGCTGTGTGAGGCAACCTTCCCAATCTACACGAGCAGGTCAACTTTAAGTGGATTAGGTTAAACTGGCAACCATGTTTGGTAAGTATTGACAAGCTTTATTTGAAGCTAAAGAGGTTGTAACACCACTGAGAGCACACAGAGACAAGAAGGTCCACATGATTCTGTAGTCCAACAGACGTCTCTAAATACTAGTCACGTTTTCATGTCCATGGTGTTATGGGAAAAAAAGGGGTTTAAAGGTCACAATAGCACACTCATATCTGTCCATTATACAATACAGTCAGGAGACGGTTAGCTTAGCATAAAGACTCACTGGAGGTAGAGGGAAACAGCTAGCTTTGCTCTGTACAAAGGTAAAAAGAAATCTGCCTACCAGCATATAATGCATGTATGTTGTATATTTAATCCCTACAAAAACTAAAATATAAAAAAATAATAATAAGTTCTGGTTTTATGGGGGGTTATGTGCCAGAGTATTTCTTGGCAGGATGCAGTGACTGACCCGCTGTGAAACCACAAAGTGTTTTCAAGTTTTATTAACGCTTTAACGCAGATTAAATAAACAAAATACAAAGTGCTGGCAGGTGCATTTTTGTTACATTTGGACAGAGCCAGGCTAGCTGTTTTGGCTTTGGTCTTTATGCTAAGATAAACTAACCCCCTCTTAGTTTCATATTTAATGGACAGATATAGGATACAGATACAGTTTTTAATTAATTAATCCTCTTATCTAACTCTTGGCAAGAAAGCAAATAAGGGTGTCTCCCAAACTGTTCCTGTAATCTTGTTCAAACCATTACTTTAATCCTAGAAACGTGAATGCAAATAATGCGAGGTATAACAACAACAAAGACATGAATCATGATGAGGCCGGTTGGACTGCATGCTCACTGGTTAATGATTGAATCAGTTCTCGGCACTGGGTGTATTTCAGCTGGAAAGTGCTGATAGGAGGGTGGCTGATATTACATCATCACCTGCCTTCAAAGTGCCCTTGAAAAGCACTAAATGCACGTCACTTCTTAAGTCAATGTACTGACACTGACCCTGTGCTCTAAACCCTGAAATTACTACATGCAGCAAGGCAAATTCCAATGATAAATAACAATACATCATGTCAATTTAGCACACTTGAACAAGTTGGTATGGCTCCCTGTTGAATCTCTTACATGTTGCTTGGATTCATTTGGGAGGCATCCTCAAGAGCAGAGCCTTTTGTTGCCAACCATTGTTACTATAAATGGTCTAATCTCCTTTGATGCGTTTCACATTGAATTTTCATTTCAATTCAGTTTAATCAGCTTTTATTATATTTAACAGCTTCTTCACATGAAAAGACATCCAAGTGGCGTCTGATAAGTTCTTAATTCTCCTGTGGCCAGCATCTTTTAGAAATCTATACAATACAATATAAAAAGGGATTGAGGTTTTGTTTGAAACACGCTTCAGAAAAGCTAATAGTTTCAAAAGGATCATCATCATCATTTGGCTTGTCTTGAGTTTTGTTCTCAATTGATTGAAACTGATTAATAACAGCATTGAAACTCCTCCCTGCTCGGCGGCGGCGGCAACAAAGATGTAAAGCATTCCTGGCCAGATCGACATTCCTGAGAAGTCTGTCTCAACATGTTTTGAAAGAGCCCGTGTTGTTGTCTAATTAGGCTAGGAGGAATACCTGCAAACTTCTTGACTGCTCTTTAGGTTGAATGGCAGCTATTCATTTCCTCTCTCATGCCATTATCTATACTTAGACTGAGGTAAATGCACTTAATCTAGGATGTGTGCATAAGGGGAGGAAATCCAGGCTCATTACATCCATTCTAGTAAATAAGATGTCATTAAAATCAAATTACTTCTCAAGGGCCTAGTTGTATAAATAAATCCCCACACACGTCTCACCTCTCCACCGTGTTGTGATGCGTGGAGCCCTGGGAGCCTCCGACAGCATAGATGCAGCCGTCCACCACGCCCACCCCGACCCTGTTCCTGGGGATGTTGAGAGAGGCTCGCTGGCTCCACTGGTTGGTCATCGGGTTGTAGCAGCAGAGGGCGCTGGACTCTGTGTTGTTTTGAAGCGACAAGTTCCTGCCTCCAACCTGAACAGAGATTATATTGATCTGTTAAAGCTATAGTGCGTAGTTTCAGTCGCCCCCATGAGGAATTCTAAGTAATGACAACAACACTGTCGGAGCAGCCACATGATACAAGCATTCCGTGATCGCGCACTAACCCCACCCCTTGCTAGTAGCCAAGGAGGACACAGAGGATTAAAAAAACATGGACTCTTCAGAAGAGGTCATTATCTTCACTTGAGTTTCTGCGCGGGAAAGTCGCCGGACGACAAAATTTTCTGAACACAGCCAGACTGAGAAATACGGAGAGAGTTGTGTGGAGCTGATAGTCTTAATTAGCTTTGTAGCAACTAATTTGGCAATGGCTTGAACGTAACGGACGTTCATTAATATCAAAACGTTACACACTAAAGCTTTAAACTTGTCAAAACAAACACTAATCCCTGTAGGCCTGACAGGTGGAAGAAGAAGAGCGAGAAAAAGGAAAGTAAAAGTAAAATAATTAAAATGTTCAAAGTGCACAGTGGCAAAAAAACTAAACCAGTGTTTTGAATTTAGTCTTTACTATGATACAATATGATCTCTCTTATATCATATTGCATCATAAAATATGTCTTTTAGTGTCATTTTGAATTTCAAACTCTCTGTGATCTGTTTATAATTACATTTCATTGGTGGTATGACACAACTGGTGCAACTTACAGTGTAGAGCAATCCAAACAGCGCACAGGCCCCCAGACCACTGCATGCGGAGCCCATGTCAGCCAGCTTTAGCCACACATTCCTCCTGGGATCATAAGCCTCCATGGAGGCCAGGGAATGCTGCCGGTATCTGAACAGAGACAAGGAAATGTTAAGTTTACTCTAAATGTTCTCTTGATTTTAGATGCATTCTTTGAAAAAGTACATACAAGTAAACAGTACAGAAAGACCCACAAGAAAAGGCCAATGGCTTAATTTGCTAATACATGTATGCATGCTTGGTGGGGTTGGAAATATAGTGGTATGCCAGTCAAAAACAAATTGCACACCCTGTTTGTATCTGTGCTTTTATACCAGCCATATAACAAATTACCCCCCCCCAAAAACCTAAAAGAAAAACTGAATAACATTACAATCTAGAAACTCAAAATAGCTTAAGCAGCACAAACCAAATGTTCGCTAGTCAAAGGATTGCACTCAAAGAAGTGTATAAATTGGAGGTAAAATCCTAATGGTAGTTTGAAGTTTGCTAACCCACCTGCTTTATGATAGAGGAAAATAGGTCAACATGCAGTATGCCACTATAAATAAAGGGCTTACAAAAGAGGAGGGTGCATACCTGAACCCAGAAAGCAGGGCTCTCTGTGAAGAAGAGAGTGGATGTGACCTCTAACAGCCTCTGGGTGGCAGACTGAGACACGTTCTGCCTCCATGAGGTGCTTTTATGTGGACATGTGTGCCGTGAACGCAGCTCACTCATTTACAGAAAGTATGTGAGCATTGAAGTCACTAGCACAAGTGCAGTTTCTGATGATCAATATAAGAGGAATATGTCCCAAAATATTTTGTTATGTCCCACAGTGTCTTGAAATAAGTTCACAACTGGTAATGAATTGCAGAACAAATTCTTGCTGTTGAGAGAACTACAGTACATGAGATAAGTACCCGCCGGCCACATAGATGAGTTGAGTTCCACGGTTAGGTGCAGGAGCCAGCTTCCTTAAAGTCATATCCTGGAAGATTTTAGACAGGAAGTCCTTACAGGAATTGGCCTGGAGTTAAAAGAAAGTGTGGACAATTAAATGAAGTAAGGCAAAGGTAACTATTGGAAAACAGACATGTCTTTCTTATCTATGCGTTCATTTCCATAACAAGAAAACAAAGCAAGGCAGTAGTTTACCTTGCTGAGGATGGGGCAGGACTGGAGCTGGTTCTTTAGGAACTTAGGAGGCAGGGCGTAGATATGAACCGCATTCAGGAGGGCATGCAGGTATGGGGCTCTACCCTCCATATCCCAGCGGACCCAGTCTGTGCAAGCTTTATACACCTGACATGGATTTATTTAGACATGTTAATATGGGGTGTGTTATGTACATCTAGATAGACTTTTGTCAGAGCATTGATTAATGGGATTTGTGCTATGTCTAGCCTTTTTAGCATGAGCTGACTGTTGTGTGACTGTTGTGTGAAAATAATACACATAAAAAAATCAAGACTCTTAACTTTACAGACCATGAATTTCAATTACTGTATGTTTACTTTTACCTTTTCTGTGTCTGTAGTAAAACTTCAGGTTGTTAAAAAAAAAATAAAAATAACAAGACTTGTGTCTCTAATAAATTTATGGTTTAACTGTTGGTTTTTCCAATAGGCATGCACAATAAAAAAAAAAAAAACATCTTACAATAACAGTACTATTTTTGTACTTTGACCCAAATCATGCTTGCAATTTACTAATGCAATTCAACAACCAATTGCAAAAAAAACAAACAAGAACAAACACGAGATATGAGTTCTAAACAGGGTTTTCAAAAAGTTGGAACATACCACGATTCAGTCAGTCAATTATTTTATTAGTTATTTTAATGCCACACACCTCAGACTCACAGAGCACCTTGAGACTGTCCTGACTGATGAGCTCCAGCAGCTGGCAGTGCGAGAGGCTGAAGAACTCATCTTCTTTAGTCACCTAAGACGGAGAGAAGGATGGTCAGATAAAAGGCGTCTGACTATTCAATATGCACATTTTAGTGCTTTTTTTCAAATTTCGTTTTCTTATGGAGGAGTATTATTTAGTGCAGGGATCTTCAACAGGAGGTCCGGGACCCCTAGCCGGTCCTCAGAGTCAATGCAGGGGTGCCTCCATATAATTGTTCATTTTTTACAGTTTTTTCAAAAATTAAAAAAATCTTAACATGAATTGAACATATCATTAGCAAATACAAATCCCCACTGCTTACTGGCCTATAGGTAAGGTGGTCACTATAGATAGCCATCCACAGATACAGTTAATCATACATGTATGTGTATCATTAAAACATGATTTATAAAAATAATGCCAACAATTATTAGGCTATTTTAATGTAATAGTTTAGTATTCTATGCCAAAAAAAGAGGTATGTATAGAGGCTTTGGGCCACCCTACACATTATTGTAGGCTCAGTTTAATATGCAATTTCATTTTAGACAATATTTGTAGTAGGGGGGCCCTACTCCATCTCTTTTTCAGTTAAGGGGACCTTGGCTTAAAAAACATTAAAGACCCTTGATTTTGTGATAAATGTGAGCTGCTAGGTAGGTGTTAGAGCCAGGAACTATAGAGAAGATACACAGACACAGAGGGAGCATTCACACGCTTACAGGGTAGATGTGTAAAAGAAAAAGAGACAGAAAGATAGCTAAGAGAGAACATTGGCAATGTACTGGCAAAAAGTAGGCATAAAGTACTGGTGCTGTTTTGCAATGAAGGTGCCAAATTACCTGACCTTGATTCAGGTAACTATTGTTGACTGTAGCTGTACTGTTCACACAGTTATAAGCACAGCAAGATATAAAGCACCAATGGGATGTGCTGATGATAAGGCGATGTCTAATTAGCTATGCATAAAAAAAGGCATTTAAACTGTAAGTGTTCTGTAGCTTCTATTGTGATTTACTGCCTGCTATCTGCAGTCTAAGTACAGTTAATCAACATCTTCAAGATCTAAAGACAGGATGAAAAGTGCTACAGCTTTGCTGCTGACCCTATGCCTGTCACGGGCTTTGGTTCAGGCAGAGACGGCCTCACAGTCCGACATCAGTGCTGAGCTGGGAGCACTGAGAGCCTCGGTGGAGGAGCTGAGGTTGATGGAGCAGCGATGTGAAAGCAATGTGCAAGCTCAGGTGAACACAGTGAAGGAACTTAGAGCAGAGCTGGATGTGACTAAGACGGAGTTACTTCACTACAAAGAGCAGGCAGAGAAGATGCAAAAAAAGCTTGGTAAATATAATATGAAATTACACAATGACAAAAATGATCACCAATCTTTTGGAGGAAAAATGGGTCGTTGGGTCATTTTTAACTTGAATGGTTGAACATTTTATTATTTTGGGGTCATAAAGTTGCAGTCGATTCTCCTTCTCCTGACCAAACAATCTACAACTATCACCTGGTGTGAGCAAACTCGAACAAATGATAAACATAGCACCTGTACTTTTCATGCCCTATTTTCACAGATGGATCCAAAGTGGCCTTCTCTGTGGCTTTGACTGAACTCGTGGGACCCTTCAGGGTTGAAACTACAATTATCTACCCAAAAATCATCACGAACATCGGCAATGCTTACAACGCCCACACAGGTATGCCTTTGTTAGAATGTGTTTTATTTAATGCAATGTTATTTCTCTATTACTTCTTTGCCACCAATGGCCAGGGTTGGGCCCTGGTTATCTGATCAGGGTTCAACCCTCCTTTTGGAAATTCAAACCAACCCAGTCAACATGGGTATAACCCTGGTCATGACAATTCAGAGATCTCCTGGGTCACAACCAGGGAGCAATGCATAATGCACAATTACCGTATGTGCTAGAAATGGGCGGGGCTTTACACATCATATTCAGTGAACATCCCAAACTCCAGTCCAGCTGCATACCACAAGAGCTAATGTTTTGTAGCTACTTAAATTCGTCATTGTACAGTAGAGAGAGAAATAAAGGTTATTGTTTGTTAGCGGTGCATGATTCAGAAAATGTCACAATTCGATTCAATATCGATTTTTAGGCTCAAGATTCAATTCTAAATCGATTTTCAATTCAAAAACGATTCTCGATTCAAAAAAAATTTTTCACAGTATGTAAATGTAGTTACTTTTCCCATGTGATTGCAGTAGACATACAATTTAATAAAAGAATTAATAAAAAAAAATATGATTTTTTGAATTCTATGAATCAATTTGGAATCGGTAGAGCTTGAATCACGATACGAATGTGAATCGATTTTTTGCACACCCCTATTGTTTGTTTCAGAGTAAGTACGTTCTAAATACACATAAATAATTTTAACACTTAACAGATGATTTTGTGCAGACTGATTTTTCCTCCTCTGCATTTCATTGCAGCAACTGGACAAGGAAGTAGGATGCTCTAGTATCGATGTCCGACCATTTTAAGACGAGGGGAGAACATTTATCTTTGTTTGATATCATTAAAGTTGGGCTTTGCTGTCAGCTTGATGAAAAAGGGAGAGATTTGCGCTACCCGGCAGCCGAACTGAACTGCAGGCTGAAGACCTGTGTCTCGAGCGAGAGAAGGGAGTGAGAGGGGCGGTGCTGAGCGATTTAAACTTATTTTCATACATTTACGTTCCAACGCTGGGTTTTTACAGGCAGTTATGCAACACTCCACTACCGCTCTGCAAAAGTTGACTCGCGGAGTTAACTTTTGGGACGGGCAGATGTCTGGGCACACTGTCAGTGGACTGTTCTCCATAGGGAATTAATTGAATTGCTCTGCTCTGCTGTTGTTGAAGCTGCCTGTGAAAACCCAGCATAAGCACAGTGAGACAAAATCTATGTTGTTGTTTTTTTTTTATTTTTTCAAATGTGAGACAAACTGTGATGACTGCCCCGCTCTCATTTCCAACCAATCACATAATTCGCCCCGCCCAGGCAGTTAATCGAAACATTGAAATTGACCCTTCTCCTAACCTGATCTAACCCACCCCGCAACCTGGGTTGCAAAGCCGTGTCAATCAATGAGGGTTAACCCCGGTTGAGCCCTGGGTGTGAATGGGGTATCAGACATGAAGGAGAGAAAAGAGAAAAAGAGATTATTCTGATTACTATGAGACTATGACAGCTGGCAAATTATAACTAAGCTCTGTGTCTGTTTCTTTGCACCACAATGCAGGTTTCTTTACAGCCCCCATCAGCGGCGTCTACTTCTTCAGGTTTAATGCTATGGATAGTTGGAAAGGCAGCGTCATGGGCGCAGCGTTGTACAAGAACAACCAAAGAGTGCTTCTAAATAATGCCTGGAATCACTGGGAGGACACTGAGCATGTTTCCAACGGAGTAGTTCTGGAGCTCTCTCAGGGCGATGTAGTGTACATGCGTCTTCCTGCACGGTACGGTCTCACTGATTTTGGTGAACAGCACTTCAACATTTTCAGCGGTTTCCTTCTTTTTCCCATGTGAGAGCATGGGAGGAGTGTGTTAGAGGTTGCATGTTCCTCAATGAAAAGCACCTCAGTTTCGCTCCAAAAAAAATACTGCATGTCACATGTTGGCTTAACATAAGTAAAGCACATATGACAATAAAATAAGCTTCTATAAAAACCTGACTTGACTATATTTCAAAAGGATAACTTCTGTCTGCATTTCCTGTGTTTGCACCTCACCTCATTGAAGTGTGTATTGACATACTCTCGACTGCGCTGGTGCAGCTCTGTGCAGCCGATCTCCTCGGCGAAGCGGGCGATGCCGATGACATTAGCAGGCTCCAGGTGCTTAGTGAGGAAATCGCAGCATGCCTTGGCCACGTCCTCCATCTGATACCTTGTAGAGGAGAACAGAAAAAGGAGGAAAAACTGAATTAAATATTGTATATTCTCCACCTTAAAGTATTATTCGAATGCGATTTTGATGCATTTAATTGGTAAATCCTAAAAGGTAAAAAAAAAATAAAAAATAAATAAAAAGGAGTGTAAGAATGAATAAATCAAGGCGGTGTGTTTCTGTTTAAATACTGTTTGTGTACCTCATAGCAGCCATGAGAACGTGCAACACACACTTCTCTCCCACTGTGATGTGGGAAGTGTAGGCAAAGTCAATAAGTCTTCCCACCACCTGCGGGCAGACATCGCGCAGGGTGACCTCCGAGGCGCGGCACTCTTTGAAACTGCTGGTGAACATGGCTCTGAAGTAGGGGCTACAGGAGGCCAGCACCACCTTGTGCACCTGAAAAGAAACAAACATGCATTTGGTTATACAGAAACACTGCGCTCAGCCTGACCGATATAGGATTTTTAAGGCCGAAATCGATACAAATATTTGGTGATTTAAAAATCCGATATATCGGCTGATATATATTTAAAAAAAAAGAAATTCCAGAAACGTGTAAAAAACAGATTTCCCTAACATTAGTTATTTGTAGTTATTTATGAGTCCTCACTAAAATAATATGATAATGCAGTTTAAAAAATAAACGTGTTTGTTTTATTGTCACAGAGGAACATCAAAATATATTAAAGTTCTGAGAAATAAAAATGTATAAAAATACAAACTTAAGATATGAAACTTAAAAGTCCTTTGAACAAAAACACAATAACTGTTGCCAACAGAGACGTTGTAGAGTGCCCTATGGTGGGCAAACCAACCATGCAACGCCAACACTCAACATGGTTGAAGGGTGTTTCGTCCGTTTTTATTTTATTTTTTAAATATTAATTTATTGGCCATTATAAATGCCGATACCGATAGTTTGGAAAATGCCTAATATCGGCCGATAATATCGGCCCGCGGATATATCTAATTTTGAGGGTGTCTTACCTTGAAGTCCACTGTCCTTTCCTTGTATGTGACATGTAGCACCAAGTCACACAACATCTCCTGCCGTCTGAATTCCTCCATAACCTCCAGGGATTTGGAAGCGTGAGTCTCGACCGAGTAGTCGAGATAGCCGGACCCATGCATCGAGGGAACCGCGATAGCCGAGAAATCAGAGTCGCGTGTGGGACGTTTCTTCCTTGAAGGACAATTCATTCTGGGAGAGAGGTAGTCCAGATTTTCTTTGAGTAACTACCTGTTCAGTCTTACACAGTTCAGAGTTTTTAGTTCTTATCCCATTGGGGTCAGACTTTCAACAGAGGAAATAGATTTGGACTTTGCATAGGGTCCGGTGAGCAGATGCCCTTAGTTCCTCCATTTTGCCTCAAATTCAAACACACAAGTCTATTCAGTAAGTAGACATTTCCCAAGAAATTAGGAATGTGAACAGCGTAATGGTACTATCCATTGGTGATCCCGGCCACAGCCAGCAGGCAGTGCAAGCAGTCCAGTGATAAAGCCAGTTGCCACATAAAACACGTTCAGCTCATATGTTTCTCTGCACAAATATGGCGGGTAAACAAACTTGCAGACTGATGGTGAACCACATAACACTCCCTCGTCCACAGATCCAAGCTCCAACATGACTGACAGCCTTTGAATCAGGATCAGACAAAGCACGAGTCAAACCATGATCATTAAATCGCTGTTGGTCCAGATTTGACAGGTTTCAGAGTTTTGAAAGTGATCCACTCTGACATTTCACAAAGTCCTCCACAATTTAGTGTTCCACAGAAAAAAAAAGGGAAGTGGTTGGCAATTGGATGTATAGCCTGGCAGGGATTTCTTTATAACTCCGTGTGATGCTTATCCTGCAAAAAACACACACAAAAAAACAGCTTAAGTTAAGACAGATGAGAGACTTTTAGTGGTTTAAAAAGAAGCTAATGGAATCAAAATCTCATGTGTAGGAGTTTTTTCCCTCATGTATGAATGTGTGTGAGAGTCATAAACTCAGGGTTTCACTTCCTTGCAACTTTAACAGACAAGAAAATCACAACTATTTTGATAACCGAATAACCATTTATTTGATAGTACCAGGCTCTCAAATGTTAGAATTTCCTCCTTTTTTTGCGTTATAAATTGAATAATTTGGGGGTTTGGAATCATTAGTCGGACAAACCAAGACATTTTATGACGTCACCTTTTGCTCTAGGACAATGTGATGGCCAATTTTCATTAATCTAAAGACCAAACGGGTAAATTGCTTAATCAAGAAAAACTGCAGTCCGCAGATTCATCAATAATAAAGAAATCAGTATTTACAGCTTTAGATCACAGGACCTCAAAGAGCTGGTTCAGCCCTTTAAACATTCAATTGATAATTTGGACCAGGACCAGAGGTGTCAAAAGTATTCACATTCAGTACTCAAGAAGAAGTATAGATACTAGGGTTTAAAAAGACTTCTGTAGAAGTTGAAGTATCAACTCAAGTTTTTTACTCAAGTAAAAGTGTAAAAGTACTGGTTTCAAAACTACTTAAAGTATAAAAGTAAAAGTAATGCCATTAAGGACAAAAGCTTAGGCCGCACCACAGGGGCCTATAGTGCACTACTCCACCTCCACAAAAACAAAATTTTTCTAAAAGGCCATAATGACTATAATGTTATATTAAAATGTTAATGTTGAAAACTGTGGGAGGCACCCGTTTCAGCCGCATTTATGCCCATTGAAAATGAACGCGTTTTAGTACAATGCAAATACATTAAAGAACCATATATGTGTACTACTGAGCATTAACATGTTTCATGGAGTGGAAGATATGATGACTAGTTGCCAATAAGTATTGTAATTAGCTCGTGGTAGGGTGCGCAGAGCTTGCAGCACATTCGAAAGGAATTGTTTTATCATCCAACCATTTCGAAAAAACTTCTTCCAGGTACGGAGGATGTAGAAGGGTTGGCTGGTCTTCCTGCCTACCAACCTCTTCGCTGGTACTTGGTTGGGACATTTCACTTAAGTTCTCTTGAGTCTCTGCCACGGACATCTTCGTACTAGGCTACATACGTCTGCTATTTGTGATTTGTGTCATGTGCAGGTGCGATTGATCACGTACAAACCAATAGGGTTTCGGAATGGTATATGTTTATACTTCTCATCCAACCACAATCAAATTCACTCTATCCGGATGGTGCGATATATCTGGATAGGTTTTTGGTTTTTTGGTGCTTTTTGGAACGATGACAAGCCGGAATGAAAACAAGCGGAAGTAAAATAATTACTCCAGTAAAAGTAGATACCCAAAATTTCTACTTAAGTAAGGTAACAAAGTATTTGTTTTTCGTTACTTGACACCTCTGACCAGGACCAGTTCAAACTCACTTTTCCCTCCTCACTTCTTCAAAGAGCTATGCCTAACATCAGACTGTTAATAATCACAGTCAGAGTGTGTGAGTCACAGAGGAGTGACTGAGACTCCGCAGACAGCAGCCGGCTGATAACCATATCCAGAACACACATTCACGCTATTTAAAGCAACACAAAGTATGAATGAATTCCTACCAGACACCAGAAGCTGTCGCTGACCAACCGCTCCACTGTTTCCCTGAATCACACACACTTCTATGTTCCTACTTCTTTACTGAAGTAACGAAAACAAGTAAACAAACAAGTAAAGAAACAAAACCACTCCCCTATGTCAGAGCATGCTGTGTCATCTCCGTGCTGGCAGGATCCTGTTTGACCATCTATCTCAACTTAGTAAGTATCAAGAAAAGAACACGCAAATAACAATGATCTGCCTCTGGCGTATTTCTACGTTCATTGTTGATAATCCTAAAAGTTAGCCTAGAAATCTAGACGCACCCAAGCAGCAGCAAATGTAATTTGCAGCCAGCTCCGTTGACTTGCGAGCCGGAAAAATCAAACTCTAGTCAGGCCAATCACATTGTGTATAGAGTCGGTGGGCGGGCTTAACATAATGACGGCAGAGTTGCGACGGTTCCGCGTGAATTCCTTGCTACTTGAAAACAAAGAAGATGGCTGCTGCTGCTGGCAAACAGCGGTCTTTCGAATCGGCTTTGGCCGCGACTCTTGAAGACTTGGAGTTCAGCTTTTCTTTGAGAAAAGAACAAAGAACGGCACTGAAAATTCTTAAAAAAGGAAGATGTGTTCGGAGTTTTGCCGAACGGATACGGCAAAAGTTTAATCTACCAACTAGCGTTGCTCGGCCTGTTTGTAGCGCTATCCTATTGCGTGCAGAGGGAATTTGAAAGACAACCGTTTATCGCGCCCCTCGGATTGAGCCTTGCAAATGTTGAGTTCCCAGACCCAACATCTTGATGTGGGTCTGGCTTGTCAGGCTACCTAAAAGTAGAACATGTATAAAAAAAACAAAAATAAATAAATAAAAAACCAGTCTCACTGGATTCTTGTCAATTAAAAAATTACTAAGTGCAAGTAGAACACTCTCAGCAGTTAACACATAGGCAAGTGTCAACTAATTACCAGAGCTAATGACTGATACTGGATTTTAGAGATCGGTATGAATAGATTTTAGGATTGAAACAAAAAATTTGTTATCACTACATCAGCTGACCTTTGTTTTTTAAGACAATTTGGGAAACATGCTCGTTCACTTTCTTGCTGAGAGTTAGATGGAAGATTAACACCACTCTCATGTGTGTACATTAAAGTCACAGTCAGGAAAGGTTATGTTAGCTTAGCATAAAGACTAGAAGCGGGGTGAAATAACTGCAGCTGGAATTTTGGTATTCTGAAGCTACACATAAAATGTCTCTTTGAATCTATGCAGAGAATGGTGTTGTGGGTAACCGTAGATTGCAGAGGTTCCACACTGGCTGCGGGCAGCTAAGACTAGGATAGCCATTTCCCCCCGATTTGTTTATCTGTGTTTTAAGCCCCCAACGTCTCGGCACTAGGATTAGGCAATGGTTATGGTTAGGGTTAGGGTTAGGTGCCTTGAAGTTGACGGTTGCAGCGCTGCTTGGAAGGAGGCGTTGGGGGCTTAAAACACCATTGAATCCCCGATTTCAGTCTTTATGCTAAGCTAAGCTAACCATCCCCATGATGTAGCTTCATATTTAATGGACAGACATGATAGTGTTATCAATTTTCTCATCTAACTCTCGGCAAGAAAGCAAAGATGTATTTTTACCCAAAATGCTGAACTATTCCTTTAAAAAGGAACACGCCAACTTATTGGGAATTTAGCTTATTCACCATAACCCCCAGAGTAAGTCGATACATACCCTTCTCATCTCTGTGCGTGCTGTAACGCTGCCTGACGGTTCCAGCATTAGCTTAGCCCAGCACAGCATACTTTTGAAACCTCTGATTACAGCACACACAGAGATGAGAAGGGTATGTATCGACTTGTCTAACTCTGGGGGTTACAGTGAATAAGCTAAATTCCCAATAAGTCGGCGTGTTCCTTTAACAGAAACACTATTGTTAAAGATGCCTGAATTGGTTATAACAAATGTGACAGCATGTTCACAAATGTCAGTGCTCTGTAATAGAGACATTGCACAAACATTCTGTATCTTTGGCAATTCTGTAATGCAATGTCATTTAGCCACAAATCAATACCTATTCTACTATTGAAAGGCATCTAGAAATGTGGTCAGACACAATATCATACATTGAAAGCAGGCAGTTGCTAGCATCATTTGTAAATGAAAAAACATAGTATGTTTTTTGTTGCAGGTTCCTGATTAGAGTGTTCAAGATTAACAAAGAGCCTCAATTCTCTTACACCTATTTTTGAATTAACATTTGCAATGCTTGACCTACAAAATTCCTGGAAATATAGGATGTTTAAACACATTTAACTTGTCCCTTTGCATAACACAGCCAACCCAGAGCTTGTCCAGCAAACATTACATATCTGCATTCCAGAGTGTCACTCGCTGCTACTGCTCGAGGCAGAACAAATCAGCTCCTGAGTTGGAGAACAAGGAAAGACTTCTGCTACACAGCCTGTTAGCAGTGCATTCAAATCAATAATAGCAGACCCTTTTCCAACAGTAGAGAGACAAACCCTGATCCTACTAGAGACAAAGCTATACTTGGACCGTTTGAGAAAGAAACAGTTATACTTACAGCAGTTTAGTGTTACATTTATAACCATTGCTTTCTTTTCCGTACTATCAGATGTTTTACTGAGCAGAACACAAGAACGTTATTGCTGGTTTGGCCTGAGGGAGTGCAGCTTTGCAGAGTTGCACAATCAAATCTGTTCCGTCACCTCTTGTTCTAGTCAGTCTGCCTGTTTGCTGGTCATATGACCAAAAGTGTGAGACGAAAAGAGCGGGAGAGTGATGCAGAGGGAGAGAGATTATGAGGACAACATGTACAGTGAGCAAGGGAGAGGAGAAACAAAGTGGGAGAGGGCAGGAGTGAAATGAACTTAGATTTAACTGAAGGAAGATCTTAAAAGGCGAGGGAGGAAAGGAGAGAAAGGCAGCAAGTGTCATTACAGTAGAGCACAGTTTTCCATAAAGGGCCATTGTGCTTGTATATATCGGCCTGTCCTACTCTCCTGATCAGGCTTTAAGGGGGTTAACAGTGAATGTGTAAACACAGTGTGCAGAGCTTGGCTACGATATAAATCATTGCTCAAGCCTGCAGGAACACTGTGAGAACACTGTGACACAAGTTCTGACCAGTTTATTGATTTCAGCTATCAACGCTTGTTTGACCAAGATCCTGACTGTTGGCACCACAGGTGGTGGGACTGTTTGGTTTTGTCTAATTTATTTTTCAAATGGCTGTTTAGAAGTGAGACGAGTAAGACCATGCAGACTAATAGGGCGTCATTAATAATAATAACAACAACAAAAAAAGCATCTGATTCAATTCAGCTTTTGAGATACTTAAAATAACAGAAAAACAGAATTACAGAAGAAAATCATTGTGACTCATTGATTTTGGCATCATGACTGTTTGTTTTTCATAAATCACAGGCCTGGCTTAGCGCGTAATTTATAAGAGAAACAAGAGAGGCGGCGGGAGGGAGAGTTAACCATTTACAGACTGTTTCTGTTGGCAGATGGTAGACAGAAGAGCACAGCCGTTTGGGAACACGGTAGCCTGTGTAGTCAGCTTTGACCTGAACATACCACATACAGGACTTTGTATAAGGAGTGAAGACACTCCTGCTTAACCTTTGACAAAATGTTGAGCTGTAATGACCACACGTTTTTTGCAACGTCGTAGGGTGCAGCGACGCCAGCTCTTCTGCCTTGTCATCATTCAGCTGCCCTAACAGCTGACTGGGGTCAAAGCTTTCTGATGACAGAAGTGGGTTTTTTTGTATTTCGTATTGTAGGATTATTAAATAATATAGGCCTAGCTGTTGATATCTGGGGAATTAAAGAGTTAAAAAAGCCTCCTCTGAAAACATCTGATGGTCGAAACTTCAGCAAAGTGCTGCACACTAAACATTGTAACCTAAAATTACAACTTGAAATCGAAGAATTAAAAATGCACAATGCTGCCTCCTGACCACAAACTCACCACATCAGAAACACTACAGTCACTAACCAAACAAAATTCCTTCCTTATCTGGAACGTGAAAACGTGCGAGTACACAAACGTTTGAGAACAAGCTGACCAGATATGTGTATGTATTGACACATGCATTGCAACACATTGTTTTTTTCTAATGTTCTTATTGCATTGTGTTTTGTATTCATGATTATTTTCATTAATTAATCTGCCACTTATCGTTTTGATTAATCAATGAATTGTTTGGTCTAGCTATATAATCTAAAAACAATTCCGATAACCAAGTTGACATACTTACAACACTTGTTTGGTCAGACTAACAATCTAAAACTCATGAGGTTTGTTATTATTATTATTATTATTATTATTATTGAAGAAGCAAGAACCAGTCAATTTCTTTTTTCTTAAAAAAAAAGACTGTAAAACCTAAAACTGACTGACTGATTAATAAACTAATTGTTTCAGCTCCAGTTTCTTTGTAAAGTATAATTGTATCCTCTTCCTTGATGATAAATTATGTTTTTATTTTTCAGCAGGGAGTAGTTGTATTATATCTAGAGCTGAAACAATTATTTGATTATTGAAATAGGCCTAGTTAGCCTAATTGATTATTTGCTTTTCATTTTGCAGTTTCCCAAAGCAAAAGTTGCTCCTTTTGTTTCCAACATTAAAAAAGCCCAAAACGTAATTTGGAATGATATAAGGGAAGAAAAAAAAAACTGCTGCATGTGAAACATACATAGGCTACATGTATGTATGTATGTATGTATGTATGTATGTATGTATGTATGTATGTAGCCTATGTATGTATATTTTTAGGCCTTTATTTCCACAGGACAGATGAAGGCATGAAAGGGAAGAGAGAGGGGGGAATGTCATGCAGCAATGGGCCGCAGGTTGGAATCGAACCCGCGGCCGCTGCGTCGAGGAGTAAACGTGCGCCTTCTCTACCAACTAAACAAACCCGGCCACATAATTATTTTATACTTTTAATCGATTATTTTATCGCCTAGTGATTTAGTTGTTTCAGCTCTTTAAAGTGTTGGTTTTTCACGAGGATGTTTATTTGACTCTACATGAATGACAGACCGTGAACTAAACACAATGAGCTGAAGTTTCAATTCCCCCTTTACGAGTCTGCGCACTACTGAGGAAACAAACTGAAAGGTCGACAACAATTGACAGTATAAACTACCGGATATCTTTGATGTTAAAGCGACCACTTAGCATAAACACAACAAATGTCACTCACTCACTCACTCACACTCACACACACACACACACACACACACACACACACACACACACACACACACACACACACACACACACACACACACACACACACACACACACACACACACACAGACGCGTGCGCGCGACAACAACAACGTTCAAATTATTTTTTATAAAGGGCGCGTCCACCCAGCAAACGAAACCGACACTTTTGACTTTGATTTTAACGCAGATGTACTCACCTAAAGCAACACGTCAATGGCAGCCGTTAAACGCCATATCACATGAGAACAACACAGGAATCACTTCGGGGAGTTCCCGCACGACTTGTCCGACTGCAGGAGGTCTTCCCCGGTCGCTGGTTGAAGCTTTCCGTCCCGTCAGGAAAAGCAGCAGATCTGCCACTCTTCACATTAAAAGGCTAAACGAGCGGAGCTGTGAGTGTCTGCTGCTACTGCTGCTGCTGCTGCTGCTGCTCTGCGTCGCCGCCGCCGCGGGCACACTTCCAAAGGGCTGCGGTGGAGGAATGTATATGCATCAACGTGACTTTGCAAATCTGGAGTAGGCTACACTGCGACCGGTCGGGCAGTAAGTTAGAGACCTACATGGCAACAAGTCAGGGGCAGCATTCCTCACACGGAAACTGAACTTTTGCCAGAAATGCAAGAATTATTATGTAACAGTTACACTGCTGAAACATACAGCACGATCTCTCTCTCTATCTCTCTCTCTCTCTCTCTCTCTCTCTCTCTCTCTCTCTCTCTCTCACACACACACACACATACACACACACACACATAGGAAATCCACACCAGTTCATTTGAATGATGATTCATGAAGACTAAATAAAACAGTCTCTGGGTCGGCCCATTTCATTTCTGCCCTGATGAATCATCTCTTGGCTGATGGTGATATGTCAATACAACAAATAGTAAATCCTGTAATGAAATTTAGGGATTTATGTAACGGGAACTTTATCAACTGCTTAAACTATATCCCATGTAGGAAACTTAAACAACAAGCAACAATACTGAGTATAATATAGTCACAGTTGAATTAGCCTACTTTTCAGTGCCAGTTTTTGGAGTGGCACAACAACAAGAAGTAGGCTATTTCCCATTTTATTATTGTATTAAGCTTTCAAAAGACCATAATGTAACACAAGATAATACCATCATTGGAAATCAAAAACTATAAGGTAAAAGTAATTATTTACTCAAGGTCCTCTTACTTAGTTTTTCTGGTCTTGGGTTGAGTTTGCTTAGTCATGCAGTTGGCTGCTTGTACCTGCTGTTCACGTTAGCTTAAAACTCGTGCGTCAAAGTACATTCTGTGTTTGCCTTGTGTCCCTTTAAGGGTCGGGAAAATGATCCTGCTCCTTAAGATAAATAAACTTTTTTAAAGTTTTTTTTTATCTGAAAAAAGTGCCACACAGTTGAAAACAGAGTAACCTACCGCATGAAAAGTTTGTGTTTTGAAGATACAAAGTTTTCACGGGACATTGACGTCAAGATAAATTGTTTATGGTCTACAGCAAAATCTAAATCCATAATCCCCTAACTTTTGACTTGTCTTATTAAGAGAATGAGCTTGTTTGACAGCCTGAGAGTCAACCTACAGACAGAACGCTCTTACGAAAACTATGAATTTCCAAAGATTATTCTGAACAAGAAAAAAAGCTTAAGGGCTTATATCCATTGTGCTCGCTGTATGTTTTTTTGTCCCTAAAATACATAAACTCCTCCACTTGGAGTGACTACCCTGTCCACCCACTACCACCTGGTATCTTTTTTTGCAGTTTGGGACCACAATCTCAGACATGTAAGTGCTCATCCTGACCACATCGTACACAGCCAGACCTCAGATATACCTTGATATTCTGTCCATGGACATGTCAAACAACAGGAGGGCTGACAAGTCACACCCTTGGCAGATGGCCACACTGAAAATGTTGAACTTAATTCTGAAGAAAACAAACACAGCTCCGGCTCTGTACATCCTGGGAATGAATGACTTACAACAGCAACCAATCAACTGGTCCTCCTCCACAATACCTCATGAAACAACAATCACAAGCTTTCCCCACTTCTTCAGAACTCATGTAGACTTGTTCAGCAGGAATACAAATTCATTATATGTGCACATCATAACCACAGACACATAAAGCCATTTTAACAAGTTCTAATGATGAATATTAAAGTGCGCAGATGATAAGAGTTTTGCAAGTCAGGTGGAAACTTCACTTTATCCTTCACTAAGCTTTTATTTTGTAGTGCCGGAAATCCTGATCTTTTGTGAATATCTTCCTGACATACTATATAGTGGGCTGAATTATTTCAGGACATGATTGCTTTCAAACTTTTTTCAAATTCTCATCTGCACATCCTGTAATTATAGCATTCGTCATCAGCCCTCTGGCAGTTTCAGTACAGATGGGTGTGATTTTTGCACAGCAGATTACCTGTTTTTTTCAAAGGTGTCAACTAAGCTGACATTGAGAAAGTTTATACTGTATTTTTGTAAGGCAACATAATTATCCACACATAGCACACCACACCCACTAACCAAGAACATAAAAACAAACGCACTGAAAATCGTCTGCATAGTTTAATGTCTGCAGATTGTTTCTGTTACTCATAAAAAAACACAACAGCAAATCCATGATGCTGTTAAAGATGTTGGTAGTCATACTGGCGAGGATGATCTGTGTAAAACCATGAATAAAGCTGCTATTTCACTGTCATTTGTCATTTTTACTTTTTTATCTTTTACTTTTTGGGGTCAGATGTCTAAGGCATTAGTTTAGTCTCTTTTTCTATAAGTTATCTTATCTGCAAAAACTTGTTCAACTAACACAAACCTCAGCTTATTCCTGCCGCAATACACATTCAATTCAATTCAATTTTATTTATAGTATCAAATCATAACAGAGTTATCTCGAGACACTTTACAGATAGAGTAGGTCTAGACCACACTCTATAATTTACAAAGCCCCAACAATTACAGTAATTCCCTCAAGAGCAAGCATTAGCAGTGGCTATTGCGACAGTGGCAAGGAAAAACTCCTTTTTAGGAAGAAACCTTGGCAGACCCAGACTCTTGGTAGGCGGTGTCTGACGGGCCGGTTGGGGGTGTGATGGCGATAATAGTCGCATTAAAGATAGTGGAACAATGACTTTGAAGGTAGTCGTTGTAATTTATGTCACAGCAGGACTTGCGGGATAAAACGTGGCGCTGCAGAGCATGGGTGGGTGCAGCAGACGCAGCAGGACACGGCCGGGCGTTGAAGAAGAAACATAAGGACTCCGGGGAGTAAACTCCCCAGAGCTAGGTTAGTAACAAGCAGTTCTGGGACAGGATGCATATAAAAGCAAACAAATGAAAACATTGATGAGAGGCTGTACTGGCCTGCCTCCCTCTACTCTCACTTTATTATTGATTATATCATCAATAAATCTGATGACTACGAAGAGAAGCAGGTGGGCCGGGTTAGGCGGACGCTGCAACTCCTCACTTCTTAACTATAAGCTTTATCAAAGAGGAGAGTTTTCAGTTTATTCTTAAATGAGGTGATGGTGTCTGCCCCCCTAACCCAGACTGGGAGCTGGTTCCACAGGAAAGGAGCCTGGGAGCTGAAGGCTCTGGCTCCCATTATACTTTTGGAGACTCTAGGAACCACAAGTAACTCTGCATTCTGGGAGCGCAGTGCTCTAGTGGGACAATAAGGTACTAAGAGCTGTTCTAGATATGATGGTGCTTGACCATTTAGGGCTTTGTAGGTCAGGAGAAGGACTTTAAAGTCAATCCTGAATTTCACAGGAAGCCAATGCAAAGAAGCCAATACAGGAGAAATATGATCTCTTTTCATAGTTGTCGTCAGAACACGTGCTGCAGCATTCTGGATCAGCTGGAAAGTCTTAAGGGACTTATTTGAGCAACCTGACAGTAGGGAATTACAGTAGTCCAGCCTGGAAGTATGCGAATGCATGGACTAGTTTTTCAGCATCGTTTTGAGACAGGATATTCCTAATTTTGGCAATGTTACGAAGATGAAAAAAGGCTGTTCTCGATGATTGTTTTAGATGGCCGTTAAAGGATATATCCTGATCAAAAATAACTCCTAGATTTCTGATAGTAGTGCTGGAGGCCAGGGCTATACCAACCAGAGTAGCTATATCTTTAGATAATGAAGTTCTGAGGTGTTTAGGGCCCAGCACAATAACTTCAGTTTTGTTACAGTTTAACATCAGAAAATTATAGGTCATCCAGGATTTTATATCTTTAATACATGCTTGAAGTTTAGCTAACTGACTTGTTTCGTCTGGTTTGATTGACAAGTATAATTGGGTGTCGTCCGCATAGCAGTGATAGTTAATTGAGTGTTTCCTAATGATATTACCAAGAGGAAGCATATATAAGGAGAATAAAATTGGTCCAAGCACTGAGCCTTGTGGAACGCCATGTTTAACTTCTGCGTAATTAGAGGATTTATCATTAACATTAACAAATTGAGATCGATCAGAGAAATAAGACTTAAACCAGCTTAGTGCAATTCCTTTAATTCCGACTAAGTGTTCTAATCTCTGTAACAGGATTGTATGGTCAATAGTGTCAAAAGCAGCACTAAGATCTAATAAAACGTATGGAGTATGGAGACAAGCCCTTTGTCTGCAGCAGTTAGAACGTCGTTAGTAATTTTCACCAGTGCCGTCTCTGTGCTATGATTCTTTCTAAATCCTAATTGAAAGTCTTCAAATAAGCTGTTGCTATGGAGAAAATCACATAACTGATTAGCAACTACTTTCTCAAGGATCTTGGAGAGAAAGGGAAGGTTAGATATAGGTCTATAGTTTGCTAAGACCTCCGGATCGAGGGTGGTTTTTTTCAGAAGAGGTTTTATCACAGCTACTTTAAATGACTGCGGTACATGACCTGTTAATAAGGACATATTGATCATATCTAGTAGAGAGGTGTTAACCACGGGTAATGCTTCTTTGAGTAGCCTCGTTGGGATGGGGTCTAAGAGACAGGTAGATGGCTTTGTTGAAGATACCTTTACCATTAGTTGTTGAAGGTCTATAGGATAAAAACAGTCTAAGTATATGTCAGGTCTAGTTGTTCTTTCTAGCAGTCCTGTGTTGAAAGGTGAACCATTAGAAGTTGAGGGCAAAAGGTGATGAATTTTATCTCTAATTGTTATAATTTTATCATTAAAGAAGCTCATGAAGTCATCACTACTCAGAGCTAGAGGAATAGATGGCTCAGTAGAGCTGTGGCTATCTGTCAGCCTGGCTACAGTGCTGAAAAGAAACCTTGGGTTGTTCTTGTTTTCTTCTATTAGTGATGAGTAATAGTCTGATCTGGCATGTCTGAGGGCCGTCCTATAGGTTTTCAGACTGTCTTGCCAGTCCAAACGAGACTCTTCCATTTTGGTGGATCGCCATTTACTTTCAAGTTTTCGCGAGTTTTGCTTTAATTTACGAGTTTGGGAGTTATACCAAGGTGCTAGTTTCCTTTGCTTCATCTTCTTTTTTTTGAGTGGAGCAACAGAGTCTAAAGTAGTCCGTAGGCAGGCCGTAACACCATCTACACAATTGTCGATTTGAGAGGGACTAAAGTTTACATAAAGGTCCTCTGTTGTATTAAAACAAGGTAATGAGTTTAGTGCTGTTGGAATGTCTTCCTTAAATTTAGCTCTAGCACTTTCAGATATGCATCTAGTATAGTAGGTTTTATCAAATTTCGTATAATCGGGTATTAAGAATTCGAAAGTAATTAAGAAGTGGTCTGATAATAAAGGATTTTGCGGGAATACTAATACATCTTCAATTTTGATACCATATGCCAGCACGAGGTCGAGGGTGTGGTTAAAACAGTGCGTGGCCTCACGCACACTCTGACTGAAGCCAATAGAATCTAGTAGTGAGTTGAAAGCAGTAGTAAGGCTATTGCTGTCAACGTCCACATGGATATTAAAATCCCCTACAATAAGTACTTTGTCTGATTTAAGGACTACACATGGTAAAAACTCTGAGAATTCAGATAAAAATTCAGAATACGGACCTGGAGCTCGGTAGACAACAACAAATATAATTGGCTGTACTGATTTCCGTGTTGGATGTTGAAGATTAAGAACAAGGCTTTCAAAAGAGTTATAATTTTGTTTGGGTTTAGGATTAATTAACAGGCTTGAATCAAATATGGCTGCAACGCCCCCTCCTCGGCCTGAGCCTCAAGGAATTTGAGTATTAATATGACTGGGAGGAGTCGTTTCATTTAGACTAATATATTCTTCATGGCCTAGCCAGGTTTCAGTAAGACAGAATAGATCAATTTGATTATCAAATATCAATTAATTTACTAGTACTGCTTTAGAAGACAGAGATCTGATATTTAGTAATCCACATCTAATTTTCCTATCCTTTTCTATCATTGCAGTGGTAGTTTTAATTCCAATTAGGTTAAGTATTGCCCCTCTCTTGGTTACCTTTGATTTAACTGATCTTAGTCGAGGAACAGACACCAACTCATTTTCTTTTGGGACAGGCTGTGGCTGGCGTGAACTGGATGCTAAATTGACTATGTTTGCAGTCAACTTCTTATTACTTAGGGGCTTCCCCACTTTGTATGGTCTGTTGTTGATTATAATTGGAATAGTAACTAGTACTACATGTTACTGGAATAGTACTAGTACTACATGTTACTGGAATAATACTAGTACTACATGTTATCCTGCAGAAAACATTTTCAGATTCATCCACTTGTATAGTGCTATCAGGATCAATACCTTGGGGACATGAATCTGTGATATTTTCAACAGAATGTCAATACATTCATACAGACATATGAATGTCTTAAATTATGGACAAAAGACACCACTTATTTACATAGGGAGATGCTTTTGTTGCCAATCATGGAAGGAAATTCACATCTGAAGATTCATTATAATACAGAACATGCAGTTAAAGGTGTGGTAAATACATGTACAGGTGTGTGCCCATACTGTTAATGTTTATGTATTTTCTGTGCTATTGTTACGGTTTGTTTAAACTAGATGAAACCACACCGACCCAGTCCCGATTAAAGATGTTTTCACTGAACATCATTTTGACTGCTGTTTATTTACTCAGGAATATTTGATGTTACAGAGAAATACTTTTCAGGGGTTAATATGTTTGTACTGTACTAGTTTACTGTTGTATTCTCTCATACAAATGTTCTATACAGTTAGGTAGTTTAATCATTAACAATGCGTCATCTTCGATGAACTGATTATATGTTTTGTCTGTTAAATCTTTATTCATACTGGAGTAAAAAGTACATATTTTCTCTCTGAACTGTACTGGAGAACAAGTATAAAGTGGCATGAAATGGAAATAATGATAATAAATGCAGTGATGAATGATTCTATGGCACAAAATGGAAACAGAAAGTGCAAATACTTAATCAGTACTGGAGTAAATGCACTTGGTTACATGTACAAACGTTTATCAATCAAAACACAGAGACACATCTTTGTGACTAAAAGCTTCTACAGTGAAGAATTGAGTAGCTGTGATGACTTAAAGTGATGACTTTTACTTTGATATGGTTTTAAAAGATGTAATGAAATGCTTTTATTCAGCTAGATTTTCTTTTTCTTTTTTCAAGATGAGCACCTGTGTGTGTGTGTGTGTATGTATGTGTGTGTGTGTGTGTGTGTGTGCGTGCGTGCCTCATGCACTAGGCATTCTGCTGAAGTCCATTTACTGCTACAAGGAAGTAATAAAACAAAGTAAAACAGCACGGTGACACAGCACAATGCAGGCAACATTTCTGTTATGTCAGAGTGATCTCTCCTCTCTCCTTACATCCACCTCCGCTGCTTTCCCCTTTCCTCAGCTCCAACCAAACCTCTGCTTCACTTCTTCATTCCCTTATTTCTCTCTTTACACAGCACAAGAGTAGTAATGAGAGAAAACCATAGATGGTTCTTGGCGTCAGATTTTACTTCACCACATAAAACAACTCATGCTCGTCTAACTCCAACACAAAGCCCTAGTTTGTTTAGGAACACGCTTTTTAAATTAGTAAGGGAAAGATGTGAAAATGCTGCTCGGTTTCATTCAAGGCTGGTTGTGTTTGGTGGAAGAACCGCAGGGTTTTATGGACCTTTGTGTTACTGTGATAATGGGAGGGGAGTAAAGCTGACATCATGCACTGTGACTGTGCTGCCCTCTGCTGTTTGAACACAGAAACACACGTAAATTTGAAGGAAAAAAAAAGCTGTAGTTAAAGGGGTACTCCGAGTACAACACAGCCAGTGAAAATAGTTGTATAATGTCTTGTGGGGGGCCTGAAAGGAGATGTCTCAGCTTGGACTTGAGACTTGACATTTTTACCAGGAACAGACAAGAAGACAAGCACTGCTCAGACATAAAGAAATAGATTTCAAATTCTAGCCAAGAATGCAAAAGAATTAAATATAGCATCTTGGACTTAAATAATTCCGTTAATATAACTCAACCATAGGAACAGGAGGATTCATAATATATTTTAACAAATTGAATCATTCATCATTAAGACTGAGTATCCTTTAAAAGGTTTTGACACTAGTGCATACAGGCAGATTTTACAAGATTTTACTTACTTACTTTGAGTAATATACATATATGTATAGGCTGTGGCCTTTTTTACATTAAATATTTTTTTAAACATTTGCACAAAGAAAGAGAGGTTCTGTTCGACTTAGATCCTTTTTTCAAAGGAAATCTAAGTACAAAAAAATATGGCTAAATAGATAATTAAAAATGTTACAATATGACAAGATGCAGAGAAACGATAATCCACAAAAATATGTGAAAACTAAATAAAGTTCCACTAATTTTCTACATTTTGCAGCAATCTAATGTAAATGTTTATGCCTCTGTCAAATACGGTACAGGTGGCAATGCCTGTAAATGATCATGATCCACAGTAAGTAAAAAAAAGATGAAAACAGCGCTGGAGTCCACAACAACACCATGCTAACTCTAAGAAACATTCACTGCCTGTAGGGTCACTATTCAACCACCAGAACGGGAGAATTCTTCAGAGGAGACCGTAATCCTCTCTTTCTCAGTTTTATAGTGGTTTATGCCTTGATGCGTGATGCCCATCACCAACAACACATTGGGTCCAGATGGGAGGAGGCAGAAAGGAAGAGAGAGAGAGAGAGAGAGAGAGAGAGAGAGAGAGAGAGAGAGAGAGAGAGAGAGAGAGAGAGAGGGAGAGACGGAGACAGACAGACACAGAGATAGAGAGAGAGCATGGTTGATGTACATCTGTCATGCATTATTGCAGCGAATGCCAGTGCTGCTATTCTGGCTTTAGAAACTATGTGAGGAGGGGGTTGACGGGGTCCTCCTTAAATCACAATATGATTCCTCCTCCTCTTCTCCGCCGCTCCTTTTTAGTGACTATATCAGCACACACACACACACACACACACACACACACACACACACACACACACACACACACACACACACACACACACACAAACATTGTCTTTCTCAAACATTGGGTGCTTTCTCTCTTTCTTCCTCACACACACTATCCCCCTATGAATTCCTCAGGAAGGAGTCAGCCTTCTTCATTCCTCTGGACATAACTTTTCCTTAACAAGGTACTGATGGTCTTGACCTCCTCTTCAAACAAACCCTTCCGTCCAATCATGGAGGATTGTGGAGCTGGGGCTCAGTTAAGGCCTGTGGGTATTACAGAGGAAACGTCCTGATTTTCCTTGATTACTCTCTCTCTCTCTCTCTCTCTCTCTTTCTTTCTCTAACTCTCTCTCTCTCTGTGTCCCCCTCCTTCTGCCCCCACTCTCTCTCTCCAAATATCTCCGTCTCAGTGGCTTCTGGCTCTCCTGTTGTCTCTAACCCAATCTCGAACTTTTCTTTCCCGTCTCTGTCTGTCTACTCACTGTATTTTCTTTCTAGTCTGCATCCATCCCTCTGATTATTCTCCGGTTTGCGGTTCAGAGCTTTCCAGCCTCCTGGTGACGAGCTGTTCATCGACTTTGTTAGCAGAAATTCAACAAATCCTTTCAATCAAGACTTTAAGGATTCTCAGTTGTACTGTATGTGTGTTCATTTTTCACAAATGGCATTATTGACATGTGTGATAGGGGTAACATAACTCTTTAAAACTCCATTTGATTATTAAGGTAAATTAACATAGGGACTGACTTTCAGGAACAACATTGTCAAGGGGTTTTTGTTTTGAATTTTTCGCTGTATTTTCATTTTCTCTTTTAGATCTTGTTTAGCAGAGGAAATATGCAGAAAATCCAAAAATTCCCAAAAACTATAAGTTAAGTTTATGATACCTTTTGTTTCAATTCTAATTATTCTACAGATTACATTAGAAGATGAAGAACGGCATGCATTACAGGAAACAAATTAATCATTATAGTAATTTAAAATAGCATTCAAGTGAAGGAAAACCTCTTAAAACATTGTAGTTATCTAGGAGAAGTCTGTAAGGATGAGTTCTTAATTTTGTGTGTGTGCATTTTTATATTTTAAGAGCACGTTCTTTAAATGTGGAGTCAAATTAATAAGACTTTAGCAATCCCTACTTTTCTGAATACAACTTTTCTTTTCATTCAAAGTATAGTTTCTACATGGTTATTAAAAAAGTGACATGATCTTGCATAAAATGGTTCAAGCGTGGTTGGCACACTGGATCAGATTGATGCTTCCTTCATTTAGATTTATGTTGTGGCACATTTACAGCCATGATAGCAGCTGTTTGGCTGCAATGTTTACAAAGTTTGCCTTAGTTTATTGTGTAAGCATGCTAACATTTTATAAAAAAGCACTAAACGTAAAGCACAGTTGATGTGAGGTATTTGGTCATTTACCAACAATATTGGACAAATTGAAAATTTTTACCTGATGGTGCAACTTGATGAAAATTCAAGGGATCACCAAAATAATTACAATTCATCCTACGGGGAACATGAATGTGTGAACAAAATGTCACAGCAATCCACCCAGTAGTTGTTGAGACATTTCACTTAAAGCCATGAACCTCATGGTGGTGCTCAAGGAAAAGCCCGGTGATCACCAAAGACATTAACAATTATAACCTGGGAACCATGAATGTCTGTGCAGAATTTTTCAGGGTGGACCAAGGCGGTGGATCGACTGAGTGAATGACATCGCCCACCTTGGAGCCGCGCTGCTAGCATGGCAAAGAGCTGCATTAAAGATGGATCCTCATCAGCTCTCCACCCTGTCGAACATGTGCCATTGGTTTACACCGAGCCTGTGTTCTCATGTTGTGGTTCCAGCAAGAGATATAAAGCCTATTGTCCTCACATGACTGGCATTATTACAGAGCAGGCTTCCTTATCTAACTTCAGCATCGCTGTAACGGCTCTCTTGATCTTTCTGACTTTCCCCTTCTCACCCTTTGTCATCATCTTCATTGTGTTTCACTGCCTCTCAACACCTCTCAACACGTTGTCCTCTTCTCTCTGTCTGTGGTGTTTTGGATTAAGGACTGTCTGGTTGGAAGATGTGGTATTTAAATTACACTGTGTGTGTGTGTGTGGGGGGAGTGTATTTGACTGTATGGCACATGTGCAAGTCTATGTGTTGGTCTTTTTATGCATGTTTGAGAGATGACATGTGTTAATGTGAAAGGTGTGTGTGTGTGTGTGTGTGTGTGTGTGTGTGTGTGTGTGTGTGTGTGTGTGTGTGCGTGCGCATAAAAATGGAGGACAATAGCAGCATAAAACACACAAGCTGAAACAGTGACACAACATTTTCACAGACAGGGCGAAGACAGTGGCGGCTGTCCGTCATGACTCAACTATTCTAACTACGACATTGTGAATACCAGACGACCGGAAAGTGACAAGCCGCAACAGTGTCACAAAATTCTTTTCACATTTCCTGGACAGTAACTACAGGGCACGAGCGGGAACGGCCCCTCGAACAAGAGTCCCCTCTGAGTGAGGAGAATAGGGGGACATTGTAGGCCGGGGACCCAAAGGTCATCATGGCTGTTAGGCTCACGCTCTGCCTGGACTCCTGCTGATTCACCGCTGGTCCAACCAGGAGGAGGACAACCGGGACTAATCTGTATATGTCTTGGGCCACCATTAGTCAAATATTAGTCACAGCGCCCATTTAGGTGATGGACATGAAGAGAGTTTCTGTTCTCCAGACAGTCTTTGGCCCAAATGTGGATTTCTCAATCCCAATGTGACCTGATGCGATTGTATTTCCTCTTCCTGCTTTGTCTCCCTGCTCTTCGCTTGTCTCCAGAATCTGTTAAAGATGCTATAGTGACAGACTTCCTGCGTCAGAGCACTCCCGCTGAGATGCTGACTGGCTTCCACTCAGCTGACGCCCGAGGGCAACTCCTCGTTTTAAAAAGAGCTGCCTTCGTCTTCTTAAGATTTACTAGATGCTCAATGCTGATTGGCTGACAGATTATCTAATCTTTTATATTTTGGAGGAAAACGTGGTTGTTTCACATGCAATCATATAACTCCGCAATCAATCTAGAGGCTTAAAACATGGAAGGTTTTTCCCAATTTAATTTATCCGGACAGCACTTTTCGCTTTCAAAACTTTTGGAAGTGCGATGTTTTATAGATGATTAAAGGAAAAGATGCCTTTTTGTCCAAACTACCTGGTCAAATATTTGCAAGTTTCCTCAATATGTTTAAACCTCTAATAGCTCTTTTTGCATGGAAGACATTTTGATTTGTATAAATAATAAAAGTAATAATGGTGTTCCATTTAGTTGCTTCGGATCCAGTGTCCTGGTTGTGCATGCTGGCTCTCACTGTCCCACTGTCATGGCTTACTGGGCCACTAGAATAGAGCGGAGTCCTCATTAATGTTATTAGTAACACCAGTGCCTTTCCTGCTATGACAAGTCAAAACGTCTACTGTGAAAATGGCCTATTGATCTGACTTTGTGGTTCTCCGGTTGGGTAATCACTCGAGCATCTTTGTGTATAAATGGGACTGTTGGAATTCTTGTTTACATATTTGATGAAGGTCATCTAGATTGAAAGGTCATGTTAAATAAATATGAAATAAATCAACAGCAAGTGAGTCAGTTTGTGGGTGTTTTGGTGTTCTTATGTTTTAACTCATGCTTAGTCAGTGTCTATTTAGCAATAGTGCCATTTTCTCTACAATAGCACCGCAATTCTGACACAAATGTTTACGTTAAGGCGACCAGGCAAAGAAAGAGGAACCAGTGTTTCTTATTTCCTGAAAATACACCCCCGTACAATAAACCACCGGGTCATGTTTGATGGGAAATATTATAGTAAAGGAGCTAACTTTCTCTAAAGCCAATTTCAACTTTTTGTTGAACAGTGGAGCTATGTGTCCAAATTTTGTTTGACAAAGAAGTTTTAGAGTGATCTGTAGTGATAGGGCCAGTCTTCATTTTGCTTTCAGAGTAGTCTAACGCAAGTTAATTTCACAAAAATAAAGACAGACTTACCAAAGTTGGCCAAACGACACCCAGGCTGAACTAAGAGCCATGTTTCCATAGTAACAGTCATTGACTCCTGCGGACCGGTGGCACCAAAAGACAAAAAAAGAGGAAAACATGTCTCCTAATTTATGCTTTGCGAGTAAGAAGAAAGGAAAGAGTTTTTAGAGAGGGCAGTAACCTGTTGGAAATACACAGCAGTGAGGAAGTTTCCTTGTAGCTGTTATATTCTTCCAGAAGGCAAACATTTTCTGCTGGACTAGGAGATGAGCAGCTCGAAGCTGTTGCTCGATTAACAATGTTTTTTAGTTTTAAAAAAGTCTTTATTTATTATTTAAGAATTTATGGCAAATTAGTCCTACTTAGGATAGTCCAGAACAGCTTTGTTCAACATATGAATGTAGACGTTTATCTGAAGTCTGGTTAGACATAGTTAAAGTCACAATTACAAGATAACGCTAAAAAGTGGCGTAATTAGCAGCACAAGGTTGGACCAAGGGACTTTCCCCTGGAACTAGAAACCTTCTGAGGAACTCATTGCATTACGAACACAAGGACCAGGGTCTACATTTATTTCTAAGGACATTTTTTACCCCCCAAAAAGTCCCTGGTCAGAGGGAGCCTTTTAGTTGCTTAAAATAGTTCAGGGGAATTAAAATAACTAAGAACCATGGGTCGCAAAACAGCTGTACAGAACAAACATTAGAAAACATTAGCCACCATGACCTACTGGTCATACCAGACCAAGTAAGGCTGTAGCTGCAAAGCTCCAGAGTGTATTAAATAGAGCAAGAATGCATATAAATTACCCATGCATTCACCTTTTAATTTATAAGAGAAGGAATGTGTAATTTCATCTAGTAAACGTCACATTGTCTTTTTTTAAACGTCTTATGAAGTGACTCCCACTTAAACCTTGGTGATTTATAAAAAGATATTAGAAGGCACTTGTTGATTATTTCATTTGTTTAAAAAAGCTATTTCCATCCTCACAGGTAACTGAGGAGAAAAGTGACATGTAGCGCCAACAGAGGGCCAGATTATTTCGATCCAACACATAATTATTGTACATAGAGAAATTGTAACTGTATAACAGTAGCCTACATTTTCCCATGTTATTCAACACATCATAAGAATTTCATGTCTGAGTCAAAACTGACCATTGAAAGAGAAAACATAATAACTCAAGTGGGTGCAAAGAGGCTTTTGTGACACACTCTACAAGGACAAAGATATTTATAAAAAAAAAAAAAGAAGAAGAAAAAAGGAATTTTCTTTCCTTTAACTCTCAGTGACTCAACAGCCTCCTATGGTGAAACCAGTGAAGCAGAGACCTGAGGCATGGAAAGTAACAGGGACAGAGTGATTCAGTGAAAGTGAATGGCTCTGACTCTCCTACCCATCATTGAAGAGGGAGAGGTTGAAAAAAAAAGAGCAGGGAAAGGACGGAAAGAGGGGGAAAATGACTGGCGACTGTGTGGGAAGAGAGAGAGGAGGGGCTTAAAAAGTATGAACTTGTGTATGATTCAGCTGCAGGAAGCATTACGAAGGGAAAAGACTGCACACAGGACGCGGTATACTCACTCCTTTAGCCTTTACTGAGGACGTATTGGCTTATGGCTTCTCAGAGGGTGACTTTTCCCAACGGGTCACACTTTCTCTAGTGCGCTCCTTCACTCCTGAGAGTTGTCTTGTTAATAAAATTCGGAGCGTTCAGCTTTTTGAACCCGTGCTGTTTTTGCTCTCTATACACTGTGCGTAATTTCTATCCAGGATCGAGAGAGAAAAGGCGACATCACAACAACACGAGGACGAGGAATCAAGACAGAGGTAAAACCAACTGGGAGAAAATGAAAGTCGTCTTGGATATCTGCTTGATGTTCCTCATGCTGCACACTCCCGGCGTGCTGTCCTTGTCCACACGTAAGTTGTTGCACACAGATGTCCATCGATGCGCAAAGTCACGGTCTTGCTGGGGAAGGGTTTTGGTTTGGGTACAGGCTGCACTTTTTGGTCCACAAAGACTTAGTTTAATCCATGTGTCACCCAACGGTATTACTGTAAACACCTCTGTGTGACATTGTCCTGCTCTGGTACGCATGATTTTAAAGACAAAACAGATGCAAAAAATGGATTTGCACAATAGTACAACACAAGTATAATATTTTAGAAGGGTGTTAGTCAATGCAAACACTACAATATAGTGATATCATATGGTATATAATTACTATTTTAAAAGGATATAAGTCAGTGTAAACATTGCAAAAAAAAATTACATTAGGCAATAGGAATATTATAGTGATATTAAAGAGGATAAAGCCCGTAAAAGGTCACTTTAACTCCACTACCATATGTGTAGGGTTTCCATAGGAGGAGACAATATCCCATATATGATCACATTAGATCCACAGTGATCTTATGGGTAATACTGTATTTAAAACATGTTTCCAATGCAAAAATAACTCAATAGCTTCTTCATATTAGGGGCTCACTTGCTTGGATCCACTCTGGTGATACATTAAAAAAGACAAATGCCACTCTGTCCACCTGACACCGTATTGATGTGCTCTTGCTGAAGTATATCAGTTGTACCCCTGCATAGAGAACTCATCTCCCAGGAGGCTGCATTTCAACAATTCAAGCCATAATTCGTTTAACACATGGAGAGCATGGGGGCTTTACGAACCGCAACAAAACAGTGACATCATTTGCTCGGGTTTTGGAGAATGTTAACCGGCAGCTTAATGCACAGTAACGTAAATAAATCAAAGTTACGTCCGCTTCCTCTGTTAAGTGGCTGGATTAGTTTTTATGGTGAGCTCACTGGCAAAGAGCGATTCCTCAGGGACGACCTCCTGTTATTCATCCAGTTTGAAAGGCGCTAATAAAAGAAAGTAAAGTTCCAGAGGCTTATAGAAGACAATGGGCACTGATCATAAACTGCCCTGCTGTTTATTATAGGGCCTAATTGGTCATTACTGTTTTATTCACTATAATAATGGAGGGTGCGTCCCTTTTACTCAGTGTGATGTGGTTTACAGATGCCACTGAAATAAAACAGTTAAAATGTGGAATTTTCTTACCAACATATAATTTGTTTTTAATACAGCTCATAATCCCATAAAGTTTGAGTTTATATGTCTTGTTAGCATATACAGAAGTATTTATGTTGGATATGATTATTTAATACCAAATATTTGACTCTGAAACACACTAAATCCCCCTGAAAAATCTGCTTTTTAACCTGAATTGAACTTCTCATATCCTACATGTCCAATTTCTCCTGCCTGTATTTGGCCTAAGTTGATTTCACAAGATACTCTCTCCTCTCTCCAGATATGAACAGTTAAATACCTAAAATGCAAGCTGTGTAAAAAAAACAAAAAACACAAAAAACATCCGCTGCTGTCTTCTCCGTCTCTTTTCAGATGGTGTTACACGGCTCATTGTCAATAAATGTTTCGTGACTTCTTCCACTTGGCTCGTCTACACTGGCCCCTCAAAATGTTCCACATGTACGTCTATTGTACAGCAGACAGAGGAAAGTAAAGGCCTTCTTTGAAGTGTTGCATGGATGAGTGGAGAGTAAACAGTTCTTTAGAAAGAGGAGAGGATGTCGTGTCCCTTTGAAGACTGACAGCATAAAGGAAAGTGTTTTCAGTCCACTAAAGACTTAAAATCGGCCATAAATGTCATTGAAGGCCTCCTATGCCTATGTCTGACCGCCGCAATCACAGGGTTAAACTCATCCCGTTGCCCTGATCAGAGCTGTGCTTCAAGCACCCTCAGCCTCTCCAAACAAATACTATGTAACAAGCCAATTCCTCCATTGAGTGTGTCAAGCAGAGACAATACTGTAAACTGTAGTAATTGTGTCTATCGTTGTAGTGTTTGAACTGTGAAGAAAGGGCTTTAAAGGGGCTTCACACCACGCTCTGGGGCAATGTCCCTTCCTCAGTGCCTGGAATACATAAACACTGATTGTTATTCAGCTGGATCAGCATATTGTTGGCTAATCACGGCCCCCTTTACATCCGCTGTATCCGGTGACAAAGACAACCACCCCTCTGATCATGTGTTTGTTTGTATCCATGTGTTTGCATAAATGTGTGGAAGTGTTGTGTCAAAGCTGGAGTTGGCTTTGTGATATTAATATTGGCGTGGAGTTACAGTTGAATTAACTTCTTCAAAGGCGGGTCCTCCATAAAGGACCACACAATGTCTGTCAGCGTAAGAAGGCTGGCAGCTGAATAGATGTGGCCCCCGGGTGCAGATTTGTAATGGTCTGAACAAAGTGTTGAGTCACTCATTGCTCAGTCATTTCTGCATAGAAAACATTGTTTTCAAAGTCCTGTCTACTTAGGTGGGCAACACATTTTTTTGTAAATCCTCCATTCTAAAGAAATAAACTAATATCTTGTCTTCTCTTGTGTGCTGCTGTTACAAGAGAGACCTGAGAACAAATTACATCACAAAATAAATCACAAATAGTATTAAGCAATATATAAATAATATCTCTCAGTACTATAGAGTGTTAAATAGTGTCTCTAACTGTATGTTCTTTGCAGTTTACCACTTTATTTGTATTTTAACATTCAGCTGTAAAATATGATAACAAATGATAAAAAAGCAGCAGCAATAATATTTATGTAGCAACTTTCCTATATAGCTTACCAACTGTTTTACAGGATTAAAAATCCAACACCACAGACAATAAGCAAACAGCAGTACCCAAGTACTGTAAGCCAAGTGAGCGAAACAAAGTCAGGCAAGAAAAACAGCAGAAAAGAAGGGCACCCAGACAGTGCTAATGTTAATGAAAGTGAAAAATAATCCATGTATGCGCCTCATGATTCAGATCTGCTACCTAATTTAATGGGTTTGTACTTGGCCCGTGCTACACCCTTCCACCAAGTTTCATGAAAATCGGGCCGGTAGTTTTTCTGTAATCCTGCTGACAAACAAACAATCCAACAAACTGAACCAAAAACATAACCTCATTGGCAGAGGTAATTATCAATCTATTAAAACAGTCAAAACTAAATTACGAAAGTAACACACTGAAAACTTCCTTTAAACAGCTAGTGTTTAAAAATAAAGGTTTCCGCATGTATTATCTCCAAAATAGTGCTTGCTTTACATTGTTGACAACCATTTTCTCAGGCACGTCTTAGGTTTTTATATGTATTTTCCATTTTAAAACATATTTTACTGTAGTACAGTGTGAAAATCAACTTACTGAAACATAACACTTGCTTCAAATAGGTAATGCATCACAGTGAATATTTCTTCACCTTTATTTCTTTCCATAGTTTTGTCACAGTAACATCAAGCAGGGACCATTTTGTGTTCCACGCACCATCTGAGATTTCAAAGTCAGGTGCCGGTCATCTTCACTGTAACACAACAAACAAACAACAAACAACATATTTTAGCTCATTGATGCAATAATTGGGATGCTAGCTGACAGCTAATCCGCCCTCTTCAGGTTGGCTTTTCCAAAGTCTAAAGTCTCTGAAAGGCATATTCTAGTAATTCACGTCCATAAAGTTGAAGGAATACATAAAAAAGAATGATCCAACTCAAAGCAGCAGAGGCCGAGATATATCCTGACTTTTAGTCTTTAGTAGGGGCAAGCTCCAAAAACACTGGATCCAACATATCCCGCAATGCAACTGTACAGCATATTTTGTTAGACCCTCTATACGTTTGTAGTGTAAACTCCTGCATCCTTCAAATACCTCACCCCCAGTTTGTAAGGCAGTCTTTCTGTCCAATATTAAAGTTTCAACCCTAACTCATAACCCTAATGACATCACTATGACATCCTCAGGGTTATGATTAGCCTTTAGAAAGGTCCACCCAGAACCATAGAAGACATTACACAGCTGCTTCCAAATGCTGCGTAGAAGAGACGAGCAAACGGACCTTTACGTGTAAAATGACTGGAGTGCTCATCAACGGTCTTCCTCTAACCATCCATCTCTTCCTGCCCTCTTCCAGATGTAGCAGTGGTCTACCCCCAGGACCCCGTCCTTCGCATGGGGTCCACCCTGACCGCCAGCTGCTGGGTCCACCCCGACCTCGGCGTCCACGCCAGCTCTCTGTTTTGGACGCTCAATGGTCAACAGCTGCCCAGCTCCCTGTACAGAGTGCTGAGCCCGACCAACCTCAGCGTGACACTGGCCGGGCTCAACGCCTCCAGACAGACGTCCGGCGACAACCTGGTCTGTCACAACCACAAGGGACACATCTTGGCTGGCTCCTGCCTCTACGTTGGGAGTAAGTTGAAGTGTGTTAGTGGTTATATGATTTTTCAGCTTGGTTTTATTTATGTAGAGTTCCATAGTTTTTTATTTTGTCATTTTATTAGTATACTCATTTGGCCAACATTTCTCCCGAAGTGTGCATGTGTCTCTGCTTCACTGTTTAATGTTAAGGAAAAGGGGTAAATAAAGGGTAGAAATGGAGTGAGAGGAATGAAAAGTAAATGGGAATGTAGAAGGAAGTAGTGGGCAGATTTTTAGTGTCTCTGTGGCTATATTTCATGTTAAGTTTTCCTGCCTTCAGGCCAGTGAGAGGCCTTCATGAGTGTGTCACTGTGTGACGCTTTGACCACCTGTGTGGTCCATTACTCGCACAATCACTCACAGGGCATAGGCCATTTTACACAGACACATGTTTGTATTTCTATACGTATGTGGACCAGCATTTACATAATGCATTACCTAGCCCCTAAATGTTTTTTTGTTTTTTTTTTTACAGTGAACTTTATTGTGTGATCTTGTTAATGTGGTTCCTGTTACAGTAATAACCTAAAAGAACCGTATTTTATTGCTTATTCACTTTCTTGCTGAGAGTTACTTGTTATTATCAATGGCTGAAGCTGCGCAAGTTGTAATAAACTGGACACATCCTTTAACTCTCAAACAGCCCTTTGAAGAAGTAAGGAGTACCCTCACTCTAAAAATGGTGCTCTCAAAGATAGAAGTACATGAGCACACACACAACACACACTCATTTCCTTGCAGTTCCCATACACAGAAAAGTACATGGCATTTCTAAGACTATGAAAGGTGATGAGATGAAAAATGACACAAACGTATTCATGAAGCAACAAGTGCGCGCGTGCACACACACACACACACACACACACACACACACACACACACACACACACACACACACACACACAATGAGATGCAGTTGGGATCCTAATCTCTGTGCGACACTGGTGTTGAGCACCCTGTGTTCTGAGAGACGAGGAATGTTGGCAGGGATCCCGAGTCTGACAACATCTCACACAAACGCACGCAAGCACACAGACACACAGACACACAGACACACACACACACACACACACACACACACACACACACACACACACACACACACACACACACACACACCAATTAAGAAAAAAAACACCAATTTCTAGAGAACATCACTAGTGAGTCAATTACACTCAGGAGGATGGGGCTGGAGTAATGGCTGGAAGTAACTTTGTACCCTCAATGACCCTACATCTCCATTTTCTCTCTGCTCTACTCTCCTTTGTCTTCACCCATATCTCTCACTCTATTTTCTTCCCCCTTTCTCCCCATCTTTCCATTTGTCCCTCTTTTTGTCCCAGTGCCTCCAGAGAAGCCGGTCAATCTGACCTGCTGGTCCAGGAACACCAAAGACCTGACTTGCAGCTGGGTTCCAGGAGGAAAAGGAGAGACAAACATTAGCACACAGTACATCCTCAAATACAAACTCAGGTATATAAACACACACACTGTTTTACTATCTTCTTGAAGTTAAAGATTCACTTTTTGAACGCCATTGATGCCAAAAACATACGCCCCTTCTTCTCAGAGTCATAGCTCAATTAAATCAGAGCACACAGACATCATACACTCATACCTGCTTTAAATAGGACAACATACTCTTTCTAATAAGTGATTACATATGGCTGTAAATGAAGGGGGTGAGAACCATGCAAAACCAGTGTCGGGTTCAAAAGGGTTAAACATCCAACTTAGTGAGCCTCTTGCAAATGTTCCCAGTCCAAATTATATTTCAGAAGAGTTTTTAGAATGCAAAAATGCTTCAGAAAGCATGGAAACAAGCTAAAGTGGAGCTGGAAACAGGACAAAATACCATATCTCTTTGGCAGAACTTATTTTGAGAAAAATACGCCCTTCGCCTGTAAAAAAGAATATCATGAGAATTAGGAAAACAGTTTTTTATCTGGGAACGAAAATGAGTTTCAGATGAGTTGTAAGCTCTATTCACATTTTTTAAAAGTTAAATCAACTATTTAAAAGCACCAAAAGGGAAATTACATGCAGTGCCCGCAGGCGGGGCAACTGCATATCTCTTTCTGAAGTTACGTTAGTGTAAATAAGGACTTAATAAAACCACTTGTAACATATAAACTCTGAACTGTTCTATTATCTCATGCAATACATTCTACATCAAATGCATTAGTAATGGATATTGAAGCAGTCCAAAGTTATTTTGAGTTTTGTTCTGTTTTCCTCCCAGGTGGTATGGTAAGGAGAAGGAGTGTGAGGACTACACACATACGCAGCCTTACTCCTGCAGCATCACTCGGGACCTGCACCTCTTCACGCCCTATGAGATCTGGGTGGAGGCCTTCAACCAGCTGGGCCGGGCTACCTCCGATGTCATCACCCTCGACATCCTAGACGTGGGTGAGTGTGAGATAACATAACCTTTGACCCTCTTTCTTTAACTGTGTTATAGAGCTTAGATCCCAGTGTCAATGAGTCCTCAGGCTATAATAAAGGAGAGTGGATACCAGGCTTTTAGGCTTGTGATGTTTAAAAAAAGACAAAGCTATTTCTACCTGTGACCCCTCATCACAGGTTACACATGTGTACGACTTGTTAGCAGTTCAATTGTGATTTTCCCTCTCCCCGCCCTCATAGTGGTAATATAATAAAAGTAATAAAAGTAAACAAAATCTGGACAGGAAAAGGAAATACGAAGCAAACATGAATATCAGCAAATAACTGAGGTGATTTCACAATTGAAAGAAAAACTTACAGTGATTTAAAAGTCTGTCTTGGGGGCAATTCTGACCTGTGGCCCTTTGCTGCTTGTCACAACCCCGTCTCTCTGCCCTTTCCTATCTTCAGCTGTCCTGTCTAATTAAAGGCCTAAAATGCCCAAAAAATTATCTTTAAGAAAAAAAATAAGTCTGCAGTAGCCAGCTTAAATGATCATGTTAACTCAACTTGACTCTTTAAACTCAGTTGAAGGACTGTTTTGCTCATCGTAGTATTAGTTGATTTAAAGGAATAGTTAATTTTTTTGCCGAGAGTTAGATGAGAGGATTGATACTTCTGCCATGTTTCTGTGTTAGGGTACGTTCAGATCAGATCAAACGATCCGGCGAATCGTTGCCTGGGAAGTTAAGTGGTTGTGTTGTCTTTTTTACCCTCATAGTTTTTAAAAAAACCTTCTGGCAGCGATAGAGGCAGTGAGGTTTACTGTTTCCTGTATGGGACTCTGACACACGCCTCAAAACGGACTGACAAGTCTGATCGGCCTACATGATTGGCCATTGCAGGGTAAAGTCAGGTTGCGTTTCTCCAAAAGTTAAATCTGTCTTAACTTTTCAACTGCACTACCGTCATTGAAAATGAATGGAAGGACTCGCGTCTTCACCGGACCGCCTGAGAGTGTGTGTAAAAATAGCATTAGCTAAGATGTAGGGTCAGGTAGAGTAGGGGGGGGCGATTAGATTAGCTTAGCGTTGAGACTGTAAGCAGGGGTAAAGATCTAGACAATAATTATATAAAATATACCTTCCAGCACCTCTAAAGCTTATTAATCAACACGTTGTATCTTGCTGGTTAAATTACTTGACTCATTTTGGTGTAGTAACAATAATTTGTGGTTGTACAGGGGGTTATGTGCCAGACATTTTCTTGGCTGGTATGTGACTTCAAGTCTGCACAGCAACACCTATAGAGCTTTCTTTTAGTTATTTCTAGTAGGGATCCCAAAGCTTCCTGGCCTGGTTGACACCAGACCCTTCTCAGTTGTAACTGAGAGTGGTCCAAGGATGCGTAGAATCAAATGATTTAATAACCTTAATACTACTTAATAAGGTGGACAACTATAAGTTAAGTTCATTCCCTATTTACCATATCATGAACCCTCATATTTCTCTTGTGGCCGACAGGTTGGGAAACATTAATGACTTACGCTTTAGCCTCCAATTGGCGCCCTTGAAATGTTGAGTATCAATTTATAAATCCATCTCTTTTATTTCAGATAGGGCATTGGCTTGAGTTCTGTGGCTTTCTGGCTTTTGGAGAAAGTTGTTCACAAGTACTCATCCAGCTTTACACTGATAGGAACTGAGCGGTATTCCCTTTTACAGCTTTGGTATGTGGTCCGTTGCTTAGCTTAGTGCAGTTTAAGCAAATGGACCATAAGATGAAAATTCTTATCTTCTCTCATTATCCCCAAAACACACACACACACACACACACACACACACACACACACACACACACACACACACACACACACACACACACACACACCTGGTGTGTGATGGAAACACCCTCTTTTTTGATGAGCTCATTTTCTCTTTACTCATGCTCACTGGACACACATACAGAAACACGCACAAAAAACACTCGTTAACCCTCTTTTATGTAGTGTTGGAATGTTCCAGACTGATCCTCAAACCTAATCCCGTCTCCGAGCCGGCTGCAGACCCCCGAGGCCTGAGGAGTTTGGGCTTTGAAACTTTAAGACTTGGACCTGAAATAATACAACCTGATTAGCTCGGAACTCTTCACCTGGTTCAACACGCTCCTAACGGTGTCGGGGAAAACGTACCGAGAGGAAAACCATATAGAGTTTCAGAGGTGAACACATCACCGGTGAGGAAACAAGCGTCCATCAAATTGTAATCCCTTTTCCGTTCCCTAATGTATGCACGCACGCACACCTGTTTACACACCCCGAGGGCAGGGCAGGGCCTGGTAACAGTATAGAAACAGAGAGAGGCAGAGTGTAGGCGGTTTCTGGACTTGTGTGTGTGTGTGTGTGTGTGTGTGGGGGGGTTGTTTCGCTCAGGTTGCCCTGGCCATTCTTTTCATGCAAGCAGTTTCCACAACAGTAGTAAGTCATAAAACACAGCAACCACACCTGCGTGGAGCTGCAGTGAGTCACATCTACGGTCATGTCCAATCAGTTATGAACGCGAGGCAGAAACACCTACAGTTTTCTCTGCATTCCTAAGTCACGGGATGCCCTCTGAACTCAGAGACTAGAGGCAACATGTATCGGTGTCTGACTCTAAGATGAGGCTATGCTGAGGGATGACAAAGCATATGCTAACAGTGATTCATCTGTAATTTGCCTTGTCCCACTGACCTCTATTGCCAAATGCACATAACGTATAGGAACAACGCATTTCCTCTTATCTGTGGACAAATAAGTTAAATATGTTGTTATCTTCAGATATCGTGGCTTTTCTTGGGATAACTGAATTGTTCTTAAAAAAACAAGAATGCAGTATGGAATATTTTGTCATCTCAAAAGAAATATCCGAATGCCATTCATATTTACATCAATCGAGCAAACAAAACATTATTATGAAACCTGCTATCAGTCTTTCCATTTTAATGGTAGTCAAATAGAAAGATTAGAAATGCTATGGGATCTCATACTTTATGTGAAATAATGTATATTAGATTTTTATTACAACGAGCACTGTCATTTACTGTCTCAACTCTGAACACAGCTAATTCAGTAATTTCTTTTTTACGTGGGGAAAAAAAGGTTTTAATTTTTTCAAACCTGAGTTTTGCCGGCAGTCCTGCTCTTAGCCTAAGAAGCCTTCGTCCAAACATCCACCAATCAGAGGGTCGGGCTGTAGAAAGAAACAAAAAAGACAGTTTAAAGAGATGTTAGCGAGTAAATCAAACTAAAGTGAAAAAGTAGCAGGGACAAAAAATCTGAAGAGTGGAAATTATTAATTTAATTAATATAAAACCATATTCAGCCCTGTATTAACATTGTTAATCTCTAAGAAAAGTACATTCACGTGCATCCATTATTTAAATCAATTGTGGTTAAACTTCACTCTGTTTCATCCTGTACATGCAACCCAGTCTCACGGAAGTTTGTGAAATGGTCATGTTATTTAATCTATCGAGTTTATGTCGGTATTTTTGTGGTGGTCAGCACGTTATTTAAACTAACGTATTTCAACGCAAAGCATCTTTTGTGATCAAAAGTGACTTTGCCGATAATCCGCGCAGGGAGGTTGGTTGGGGTGGTGGATGGGTCAAACAATACAGGACTTTCACCCCAGAGACTGTGGATCGTGGCCCGCGTGTGGCGTTTCATTTCCCCGTTGTTCTTTTCCGAAACCCAACCTCCGTATATGCTTCCCAAAAAAACGACACAAACGTGTCCGTGTACACGAATCAATAGATTCAAAATAATGTGACCTTTTCACGAACTGCCGCGAGACCGTGTTGGTACGTCATTGATTTGGGCATACACTGAACTAAGATGTCTTACCAAAGCTTTAAAACTTTAGTTTAACTCTCTGCTTCTATGTTAAGAATATTTTTTTTTCTAAGATGGATGATTGTGTGTACCACCATTGGGTTTACGCTTTTTAAATCACCCATGAGTACAAAATGACACATCTGAAGTTACACATTTTAGTTCAGAGAGTCTCCGGTTTCTTCGAACACTGGGGAAACAAATCCTCTGATACTCTCGTGTCAACTCCCACTTTTTCGCCTCCACTGAACCTTTCCCATCTTCTTCTTTCCCCTGGGTTCATCTTGTTTGTTTATTGGTAAGGGATGACATTATGAAAAGGAAAAAAAGTTGATATTACAACGATCTCAAAAGCCCAAAACAAAACGCGAGGAAAGTTAAAATAATGGTCTGACAGCACATGTTTGTTTGTCGAGAAGATAATCGTTGTCAGATGAAAAAGTCTCTTCCAGCTCACACAAGTCAACTCTTCAGAAACTATAAGGCACTCGGAGACCACAAACCTCCGCCAACGCTGAACAATCCTTCAATGAGCTGTTACACATAAAGACATCACTCCTACCGCTTTAAATTAGAATTGAGTGGGTTTCGTGACCCTGCAAACATAACCCAAAAACGTAGAAAGAAGCCCCTAAGCTATGTTTTTTTTGGCTAAAAATTGTAATCTGGGCCATCTGTCCACCAGAAGTTAATCATTAAGTTGTTAGGATAGAAATATACTTGTTAATGGATGTAATCAATTAAAAAGTATCCCAGTTTTTGCGCCTCTCATGAAATCATTGTTTGTTCATATGAGATTTTGCACTGATCATGACGTTATAGTCACAGTTTTTCTAAAAAATAAACAAAAAACCAACAGGTTGTTTGGTAACACATACACACACTCTTTTTTAAAGACATTTCTTAAATCCATGAAGCTGCTCTTATCAATATTTCTATATTTACCATGGATCAAATGACTAAATGTAATGTGAACGGAGTCGATTGACGAATCAACAGAGAATTATAACCCAACTCAACAGTTCCTCTCAGCTCTACCGAGCGTTAGCGTCGTTCAGCTCATTGTCTTAGTTTTTCAACTCATTTGTTGTTTTTTTCAGCCAACAACTTAACTGTTTTGTACCTGTACACTCCTGCTCAGCACCAAACGACTTCCTGCTTCAAATGCAACCAATAACTTGACTCATTTCTAATTTAAAATTTGTTACTGTTAACCCCCTCTCCCCGACTCCTTAAACACGCACTCCCACGAAAGTGAATGCAGGAGACAGGAGAGGAAGCTCTGGCTGTCTGGCACTGGTCTGGTCTCGGTCTCAACCCCTCAAAGTCTTGGTCTTGTCTCGGTCTCAATGCACTCTGGTCTTGGTGATGACTCGGTCTCGGTTTAGGTAGTCTTGACTACAACACTGGTTGCCAGAGACACGACTGCTGATGAATGATATTGTTTCTCTGTGTTTTCAACTTGTTCTGCTGCCCTCAAGTGGCCAAAAAGCAAGTTATACTTCTTATATATACACTCTTTCCTTTCTGCATGCAAAAATATGCCATTTTGGAATGAAGTACATTGTTAACGGTTTCACAAGGTTTCAATGTATTCCTTAAAAGGAATACAAAGATAGCAACAGGAAGTGACAAATATTATATTATACAATTTGGTTGAAAATATAAAAAAATAAATACCCTGCACATTTTCCTAGAGCCCCAGTTTGTTTTGTCAGACCAACAGTCAAAAACCCAAAGATATTGAGTTTTCTATCATGGTAAAGTTGATTGATTGATTGATTTTTAATAATTTCAGCTCTTGATGAGATCTTCTTACTTAATAACCTCCTCCGTCTCTTCTTCCCCCAGTGACCACGGACCCTCCATCAGGTGTGACTGTCAGTCGTGTTGGGCAGTTAGAGGACCAGCTGAGTGTTCGCTGGGAGGCCCCGCCCGCTCTCAAAGACTTCCTGTTTCAGGCCAAATACCAGATCCGCTACAGACTGGAGGACAGCCAAGACTGGAAGGTATAGGACAAGGACACACAGTTATAAAAACATAAATCTGTTCTCTTTGTCTCTTACACACAATATCTCTGCAGCACCGTCCCAGCTGTTTCTCATCCTAGTGCTGTAATCACCCCTAATCTAGTCTGATTGAGGCCTCCTCTGCCAGATGGGTTAACAGTTCAGAAACTTTCATCAGCCATAAATCTAGAAGGCAGGTTTTGATCAGGAGAAAAACAGGCCAGAGCCACTGTGTATACCTCCGTTCAAACTTTTAATGAATTAAAAATACGGTGTAAAACTTTCAGCTGTGCAGATGGTGCTTCCCAGGATTCCTATGAGTCCTCCGGATACGAGGGAAGATTCTCCAGTAATTAAGGGGGAATTACACCGATGTAATATAAGCAAGTCTTTGCTCGCAAAGTGGAAAAAGAAAAGAAGGGGTGTGGAGAGACGCGGCAGAGGGATGAGACCAGTTCGAAGGAGGAGAGAGGAGATTTAAATCCAAGTGGCTTTAAGGGTTTGGCGAAACCCTTAAACAAAACACAGTTTTCCCTCTGAACCGGCCCTAATCATGAGGTCATGCTAAGGAATGGAGGGATACATCTCAGCTGTTAATGCCTTCAATATGGCTGTAAAGACGCTCAGCGGTAACGTCTGCCGATTTGGCTTCCCCGCGTCACATCATTAGCCCTCTGATGCCTGTAATTTCCATGTTCTGCTTTCTGTTGTAGTCGTTCTTAGCAAGTGTTTACAGACTGAATGCCAGAGAGAAAGTGGGGACTATTAGATAAGATTAATAACTGCAGTATGTAGGCGTTTCTTTCTCTCTGCTGTATCTATGTTCATGTCATTATTTTTGCTATATCTTGTACTGTATATGTTGAGGACCTGTGCTGGCTCCTGTGTGTGTTTCTCAGCATATCCAGCTCTGTAATACATAACAGAGAGCAGATTTTTACCCAGCAGGCACGATTACATTAAAACATTTTCATAAACATGCTGATCAGGAGTCACTAAACAATGTGGTGTGCATGCATGCTTAGGTCTGTACATGGTTTGTGGTTGTGTTTTCTACATGGCATCTCTGCCCCGTGCTTTAGTTTATGCACATTGGTATTTAATACTGCGGTCAGACCTCCAACTCTTCTGTGTTTGGGTCTTTTTTTCATATAGGTGATGGATGACGTTGGGAATCAGACATCTTGTAGATTGGCTGGACTGAGGCCTGGAACAGTGTATTTTGTCCAGGTACGGTCTGGGTGTGTGTGTGCGTGTGTGTACATGCGTTGGAGTGTATGTTCGTGTACTTCAGATTTGGTCCGTGTTCATAATGCTGTATCTTCTCCAGGTTCGCTGTAACCCTGTGGGCATCTACGGCTCTCGCAAAGCTGGGATCTGGAGCGAGTGGAGCCATCCAACTGCTGCATCCACACCCCACAGTGGTGAGCACACGCTCAAACAAACACACACAAACACACACACACACACACAATCACAGGATTGCTCTTGATCTGTTTTTGAGAGCCTTTTGGCCCATTTTTTGAGGCAAATAAAATTTTATTAATTAATTAATTTAAAAATTTACTTTATATCACTGTGCACCGCATGTCCAACAGCTCTCTCCCACTACTGGAAACTGGCAGCCTCATAGAAGAAGACGATGGTGCTGTTTTACACTCCTTTCAGCCTGTTTTGTATTGTATTGGCAGTTTTATTTATGACAGATGCATCGGTCAAATCATATCATATCATATCAAATAAAAAATCATAGCCGAACCAAATCACATTATTTCCAAACCAGATGTTACGAAGCTAAACCAGACTTTGATTATGTAACGTTTTAGTTGCAACACAAAGGCCGTTTCAAAGAAATGATAAAAAGATGAATAAAGGAACACTCAACACAATTTAACTCATGCTGTTTTTCCCACTGGATGCTATAACGCTGTCAGAAGGTAGCCGCTGTTGTTGCCTCCACAGATTTAACAATGAAATTGCTGAGTAACATGTTATTATAACTGATAGGAAGAATGGCCATGACTATGAAAACCAAACATGGGTTGTTAAAAACTTAAGTTTTCCTTTAAGGGCTTTTCAGAACTTCCCATGAATTTTGGCAAAAGTACCAGATTGAAAGATAGGTCCTCTCAGTTACTGTGTGCATTCATTGCCTGGACTCATGGCTCTTAGTGTGTGTTACATTGGCACACACAGGCAGTACACTACACATTTTGAGTGATATCTCACTTCTTGTTCTTGGCTTTCTTCCCTTTAATACTGCTCAGCCGCTCCTATCTGTCTTTTTTTACTTTTCCTATAACTCTGCTCTGGAGTGGTGGAAGGTAACTAAATACTTTTAACCCTGCAATAACTGACCGAAATACCACCACTGCTGCTCTGTTAGAGGTTTCATTACAGAATGCCAAAGCCAGTCTAAATCCCGTCTCATTCTTCCTTTCTTCCCTTCTTCCCTTCCTTTTCTTCCCTTGATGCAGAGCGCTTGATGTCGGGCTCCTGTGACTCAAAGTCTAGCGGGGACTCCAACTCCACCCTGCGCAGGGAGCTGAAGCAGTTCTTCGGGTGGGTGCGGAAACACGCCTACGGCTGCAGCAGCATGTCCATGAAGCTATACGACCAGTGGAGAGTGCTGATGCAGAAATCGCACAAAACTCGCAACCAGGTAGGTAAGCATCACTAATGCAGGGGACACAGTTGTATTCAAATCTGATCACAGACACGCATGCAGACATGCAGACACGTGCTGCACAAACAGATACACACTCAAAATAAGTTTTCTTTTATAAAAGCTAACAGATTTTGTCTTCTAATTTAGGTTCTCCAAGGGGATAAATCCTAGCACACGCTGCGTTTACAAGCCAAAAACAAGTCAAGAAAAGAACGTGAGTGTGTGTGTGTTTTTGTCTATATGTGTGTGTGTGTGTGTGTGTGTGTGTGTGTGTGAGAGAGAGAGAAAGAGACATTGTGTTCGTATATGGGAATTATAAGACATTGTGCTCCGGACATTTTGTGCGAATACCAGCTGTGGCAGTGAGAGGACATCTAACAAGAAACTGTGGGATTTTCTTCTTTATTGCATCTTTTCCAGCCGGCATGAGCCCTTTTCATCTGAAAAGTTGCAACTGATAAAGGTGGACTTTCCACCGACATGCTGGAGTCATCATTAGCAAGAGACCACGTGGACTACTCTGCTTTCTCAAAGGACGTTGTAGCATGAACGACTCGGGCATCAGTAAAGAAGTTTGCCGTGTACATGCTCTAAATGTGCACACAGGTGATCAAAACCGATTAAAAAAAACTAGAAATGTTGCCAGAGCATCTAAAAGTATTCTGTGACGTTTTGTTTTTGTTTCTCCTGTGGATCCAAAGCACCATCTAGTGGCTGTTCAGCATCCATGGCTACTCCACATCAAAGCTTTCACTGTGGTCTTGATGTAAAAAGAAAAAGCAACATTGTCATTCAGTATTTCTAAGTCATGATTTGTTATATAAGTGCCAAATTGGTTCACCCAGCATCCACGTGTTTCTGAGCGACAGTATGTGACTGATGGTGTTTGTGTATGTAGACGTTTCACTGCCTTTATTTTTGTACTGAATTGTACCAGCATATTTAAAACTGTATAAAGTTATGTTTTATGTCTTAAGTTATGTTTAGTTAGTAAAGAACTATCAATGACTGAAGTTGTTATCAATCTCTAATGCTGTTCTATAAAAAATGTTGTCAGAAACACAGGGTTTGGGAATGAGTTGTGTGCACAGTAATACAGACACAATGATAAACACACCTCTGCGCCCCCTGTTATGGATAGCTTTAACATCCATATGTTCCCACTGCTCCGTAGAGTATGTCAACACATTTCCTGCTGCAGGGATTTTGGTCAGATTGTCTGAACTGAAATATTTCCAATAAGTGATTTTCGTGGACAAAAATAACACATGTCATAATATGAATACAGAATTAGGTTTCCTTATCATATTGCCACCAAAATAGGCATAATGCATGCAATGAATTGCGTGACTTTGAGCGATACTATCAGCTGCTCCTCAAAGAAGAAAAGATGAAATGCAATTTTTGCCTTCCCTGTGTTTTATTAACTCTTTATCTAGTTAATATGAGATTCTACATCCGTGGATGCTGTTTCTCACGGTCAACGTCTCAAGTCCCAGGGGCACCCCTAAATTTGTGGTTTAATATTCCAAAATGCTTAGAAGTTTCCAAGCTGCGGCTGGATCCAGATCTGCTTCAAAGTGCACATAGTGATAGGAAAACATGTTCAATTCTCTAGAATAGGTCAAAGTAAGTAAAGAACAACATCATTGTGATATCAATGTGTTTCAGCTTGTAGTCTTCAATCAATCCTGACTTACTTATTTTAAATTCCAAACCCCAGCTTAAGGATATATTGTGCAACTTTTCAAGTGAGAAAAGTCAGATTAATAACATTTTGATCAAATTGCACTCATCCTGCACATGCTAAATGTGGTTACGGTTACCAAACGTATTTAAGAATCATGGCCACGCTTACAATACTTTAGCAACCACAGAAAAATGGAAAAGGGTTTGTTATTGAAATTTCTTCTAGTGGCAAAAAAAAAAAAAAAAAAAAAAGTGTCTTGCAAAACATTCTCAGTGGTAGAAATGGGTGTTCATAATTTAGCATTTAGGAGCACAGATGTATAAACTCTGACCACTTGGTGGAGCTATCTGCTTTTCTAAATCTAATTAGTTCTTCCTTGGTGCATAACCAACTTCCCAACAATCTTTATTCACCTCTGTGATTGCTTTCCTGCTAACTACAGGAACAACAGGCAAGCAGGAATGAAAACTTTGGAGATGGCCATAAAAAACTGACAACTTTCACAAATACCTCCACTAATGAATGCAGGCTGCATCTCCAACCCAGTCCCACAACAACCATGCTTTGTCTCAGTGTTTATCAGGGAAACCTAAGACAGTGGTTGTGTTTCCTCTCCTGCTGGTGACACAGCGGAGTCTTATTACTGAGCCTGTGGCCACTCAGAGTCACTGGTGCTTAATATTTAACCAGTGTGGGGTTTAACTTGGTCATGGCTCTGCTCTTAAGTCCTTAGTTACCTCTCTGTACAGGGATATAATTAGTGGAATGGGAGCGCAAGAGGGCAGATGTCTACCTAAGTTTCTCACTCTGGAAAGCAAACATCTCTGTATTTGCCAAAAGTTAATTCTCCTCAGGGCTTCTTTCTGACACAGTTGACACTTTTCAGATGCTGCCTGCCTGGGCGCTATGACAGCAGTCAAAGTAGCCTACTATGGAATATGTTGATGATTCCTTAACCTTTTTTCTTTTGTGGTTGCAAATCCATTTTTAGATCCCCAAATCCTCACAATCCCAGAAATTAAGGTTTTTGAATTGAAGTTGGGTAGCTTGTTTTATTCTGTTTTCAAGGACATGCATTAAGCTTTTCCTGGATTAAATAGAAGTTCTTTAAACATTTATCTTATAGAAGAAAAAGGGAGGGTTAAAAGAAAATATTGGCAATGGGGGAGAGGATCTTGCTTTTTTATAGAATTAAATATAAAATTTACCCCGTATCCCCACCCCAGTAATTTTTGTACAGTCCCTTACATGATTAGAACAATTGTTTAAATGAAAACATTTGAGTAAATCTCTATTTGAGGCTGTTTTTGTCTGGTTTTAACATCCGTCCTTAGTGATCCAATCGCAAGTGGACTGCTCTAAGTATGTGTGTTCTCACCTGGCAGTAGAATGTGTCTCCATATGTGTCTTGAGGGACACCCCTGAATGTAGTGGATTAGAAGTGTAAAGTAGCATTAAAGACAAAGTACATGAAGTGCCTGGAAATTGTACTTAACGACAGTACTTGCAGTAGTTCCTTCCCACTATTGAGTGCAGATACATTTTGGCTTTAAACTGTGACTGATTTACCAGCCAATAAAAGAGAAAAGGCACAAACATCCCTGGAGATTTTTCAATATTTAAAACCGTGTTTTCTGTTTATATTCCTTCCTGGAAGAAGTCATTTGGCACGCTGTTACATCACCTTACTAAATTTACCAGTTGGCAGGCAACGACTCAAAACTGATCTAAAATATATTTACTGAGTAACAAAATGCTGCCCAGACCTTAATACTCACCGGTCCATGGTTTTCATTACAGCAATGTTGAGCTTGTCAAATATCCACATGCAACAGAAGATCAGTGCAGGAACTTTCAACTTTAATAGCATGTGCAGTGAGATGCTATTAGTTACAGCATACATAGTGCAGTTGAGAGGATTCACCACACACATTGAGGGTCAGTTTAAGTAACCTAATGCCTCGGAATATGATGACAAATTAATTACATTACGTGTTGCTGACATGTTATTGTTGCAGTGCTTTAAGACTAAATAAAGCACCTTAACTCTGAATTTATATGTTCTTTACTTTGAAAGATGTATCTTAGACAATCACTGTTTCTCCTCTTTTTAGCCTTGAGAGAGTCAACGTTTTGGCCCTGGTGGTAAAAACCTTTTGTCCTAAGGCGACCTTGGGGAAAAGGAGGTGGAGAGCAGGTTGGGGCATAACCAGGGCCTCGGGTCAAGATAGGCTTTCTTTACCCTCACAGTCATGGATAATTCAGCCCAGGCGATCGCGGATCACCTGGACAGAGTCACACACAAAAAGGATGTGTCTCAGGTGACAGAGGACCCAAAGAGGAAGAGAAGGGGACAAAGAAGAAGAAGGAAGAAAGACGCCGGCACAGTATGCAGGAGGAGGCGAAGAAACGGCCGATAATCTCTGCTAGAGAAAGAGGTCAGTTTAAGAAAACTATGGCCTGTGTGTGTGTGTGTGTGTGTGTGTGTGTGTGTGTGTATCCACATGGACTTTATTATAGCTAAGCTGGTTTTTGCTAAGAAATCTCTCGCAGCATTATACAGCCGTTGCTCCATACTTGTTTGAGGTGTCTACTTTGTTTAGAATCTATTGCCAAACATGCATAGGAAGAATGTTAAAATGTATAACCATAGAAAATAAGAGAAAGAGCTCCATATGGAAATCATCAGAGACAATACAGCCTGAGCCAAAGAGCAGTGGGTGTGCCATTATGCTGCACGGAGTTGAATCTGTTGCATCATTTTCATCACCGTCCTCCTCTTACTCTCCCGTCGTCAGGCCCGGGCCCTGGACGCTACGCTCTGCCCCCTACAGTTGGATACATCAACCATGACTTCACCAAGTCCAACAGCCCTGCATACTCCTTTCACAGCCGCATGAGCAGTGCAAGTGAGTTGCTATGTATTAATGTATATAGGGGTGTGAATTGTCACTGGTCTCACGATTCAATTCGATTAGGGTTACCCTGTCAACGATTCCAATCGATTCAATATCACGATGCATCACAATGCGTCACTTCCTCAATGTTATTATATATTGCTACAAATGGTTACAAAAAAGCAGAAACAAAAAAAGCAGCAAGCGGAAAGTCATCCATAGGCTATAATCGATTATGGTCTGTCACTGCATCGATGCAGAATCGTCCATGTCCGCATCACGATGCAATGATTAATTCCAACGCCTATAGTGTACAATCGTTTTTCTGATATATTGGTCTACAGTGACCCTGTTTTTACTCACATGGATTCTCAGTGTCTCTTTCTTTTAATGCAGAAATTGATTTACTTAATTTTATGAGGTCTTAAGGTGTCTTCGGATGATTGTATGTGCATCCTGTTTTCCGTAGTGGTCTCTGTGGACTCCAGCCCAGGACCAAGGTACCACATTGACGCCAAAGTCACCCGGTTTGGCCGGATGGAAACCCCCTCGTACTCCATTTTGGGCAGAGGAAGGCGCACAGGGAATAACAAAGGTGATAAAAACAAAACTCCTGCACATTATTTACGCTGTTTCAGTCTACTCTACCTTTATCTGGTATATTGGCATGTATACAGTACAGGCCAAAAGTTTGGACACACCTTCTCATTCAATGTGTTTCTTTATTTTCATGACTATTTACATTGTAGATTCTCACTGAAGGCATCAAAACTATGAATGAACACATGGAATTATGTACTTAACAAAAAAGTGTGAAATAACTGAAAACATGTCTTATATTTTAGATTCTTCAAAGTAGCCACCCTTTGCTTTTTTTGATAACTCTGCAAACCCTTGGTGTTCTCTCAATGAGCTTCATGAGGTAGTCACCTGAAATAGTTTTCACTTCACAGGTGTGCTTTGTCAGGGTTAATTAGTGGAATTTCCCCCCTTATTAATAAAAAAGCAAAGGGTGACTACTTTGAAGAATCTAAAATATAAGACATGTTTTCAGTTATTTCACACTTTTTTGTTAAGTACATAATTCCATATGTGTTCATTCATAGTTTTGATGCCTTCAGTGAGAATCTACAATATAAATTGTCATGAAAATAAAAGGAAACGCATATCTCAAAAGATTAGAAGAGGATTAGAGAACACTTTCAAGTTGTGCTTCCTTCCGACACACCTGTTCACACATGCCAGCGTGCAGAGATTTCTTTTCTTTAAATTAATAAAGGTAATATAGACAAAGAAAAGAAAACTTTCCAAACCAATTTCTATTCATGTGCATAGACGTGCTGTTCCAGACTCCAGGGCCCGGGTCCTACAGCCCAGAGAAGGCTCCCCCTCTCAATGGTCACCACAGACCACCATCCTACACCATGGGCTCTCGCACTAGATACCGCTCTGTGGATGCTGTACCAGCACCCAACAGGTGAAGACAGCAGGACAGAGACATTAAAAGATAGAGCTCTACGAGATGACATGTTTCCTCGTTAGGACGAACATGCATGGGTACTGTAGTTTATTTCGAGTCAATACCACATATAAGGTCCTTGTAAACCAAGCTCATATTTGTGTATTAGTTTCCAACAAATGCACTATTAACTCCTTTTTGAGCAACGTCTGCTAACAGTGCCTAGCTTTTCTTTTTTAGGATAACATTTAGCACTTTAATAATGAAAGTATTTGTGATATTTGTTGTTTTTAAAGATAAGTAGGAATGAATGAGTTTAGCTAGGGCTTTTGGAAGGTATTGAGAAACAGAATATTGCCAGCCTTATCATTTAAGTCAGAGATACTGCTGCCGAAATTAAAAGTCTCCGAGGCTCAGCTTTAATACATGTGTTTTTTTTTCCTCCAGCTACAGTCTTCCTAATCTGCTGGGCTGCCAGGTTCCCAATAAACCCTCCAGTGCCCGCTACAGCTTCTCAGCCCGGAGGAAGATCGGAGCTCCCTCCAATGACCTCTCCATGAGCCCTGGACCAGCAAAATACGACACCACCAACCCGGACATTTACCACCAACGCCAGCCCTCTTTCTCCATGCAGAGACGGACTAAGAGGCCTAGTTATTCCTCTGCTATCCCCGGCCCTGGCACGTACAGTCCGGAGAAGTTTCATGTGCATCTCCCCAAACCACCGGCCTTCACTCTGGGTGTCAGACACTCAGAGTTTGTCACCCCACTCGTGGTGAATGTCGTTGACTGACAGGTCTGCAGATTCAATATAAATTACTTGTTTTTATTCAAATTTTCACACAAATGTGGAGCTGCCACACAATGAATAGTACAACATACAAATATGGTAAATTGTGTCTTTAGAGAGGTCAAAGGGGGGGGGTCATAAACTGCTGATCAGACACCTTGACCAATAATCACAATGTTTTACAGTATGGTTTCTATATTATCAGCTACTCCAAAGACAACCCACTCAACCAACACAAACCAACAGCATTACAAAAAGTATAATACGACTTTCAATGGAAATGCTGATTGTACACTGTACAGATACTATCCATTAATTCCTTCATAAATAAAACAAAATATCAATAAATGTTGCTTGCATTGCTTGTGCAGTTAAACAATGCCACCTATCAGCAGTTTTTCAGTTTTACTTAAAGTGATGGTTCGGAGTAATTTCACCCTAGGGTCCTTTGCACCATGACCTCGAGCCAAACACCCCCCCAGAAGCTTTTTTCAAGTTTTTCAAGATAAGTTTGGAGACATTACCTTATTTAATCATTAAATTAAAAAATATTTTTGTTGCATCTCTTTTCAGTGTTGTAATTTGTAGACAGCCCTAAGCACTCGTCTTACTGCCGGCAGCAGCAACAACAGCAGAGAGCAGAAGCCAGCAGGCAAGTGTTCATAAACTTCTGGTGTACTTACAAACTTTCCAATCCATCGTTTTATGAGTACATAACCTATATGTACTAGTGTAGACGTTTGGTATCATTTCGGGCATTATTAGTGGGGTCATTTACCAGATACAAACGTGGGTCCATTAGCCCCTGCGCTAAGCTATTTAGCTGATAACGCTACTCTACGCTAACTCTCCCAATGTTAGACCCGGGTAAAAAAAGCTTCTCGGGGGGTGTTTGGCTCGAGGTCATGGTGCTCTGAACCATCACTTTAAAGCTATCTTGAAATGAGAGGGTTAAATAAAACAGGAAGTGAGGGGGAGTCTTTATGATTTTGTTCTCGGTATGGTGATCTCTACAGGTGAGCTCCAGTCGCTGCACTTGCCCAGACCTAGCAGCTCCTTAGCACACACCTGGAACATGTAGGTCCCTCCTTGGGTCAGCCCCTTCAGTTCAACCGTGGTGTTCTCATACGGACCCAGCTGGAGAAGAGAAAATTTTTTTTGTCATCCATATTGATTTCACATCTGGAGTTTCAAAATACACAATACACAAAGACTTTATTTTAACACATTGGTTAAAAAGGAATGGTTTGACATTTTGAGAAATGCAGTTATTCACTTTTTTTTTGAAATATTGATACCACTGTCGTTTCAATATGATGCTACCGCTTGGAGAGCGGGCTAGCTTAGCTTAGCACAAAGACTGGAAACAAGGGAAAACATGTAGCCTGGCTCTGTTTAAAGGTTAAAAAAAATCAGCCTCTCTGAAGCTCACTAATTAACACAACAATGTATTTGTGTGTATTTCATTTGTAGTGTATTTCCAAAAATGTCTGTCTAAACTAATCCGTTAACACTGGAGCATAGTGTATCATTTAAATGAGGAGATAAACGGTGTTCCAATCAACATTTGTCATTTTAAAGGTCCAATGAGTAGGAATTTCTCCCATCTAGCGTTGAGATCATATATCGCAATCAACTCTCTCGCGCCACGCAGTTCAAAGTACGTATTACAGCTACGGTAGCCTTCACGCTTCAAAAAGCCGGTCTCTTGCTCTTTTCAATATCCTTTTTCTGGGCGAAAAAGAAGACTCCTGTTCTTGAAATTCGGATTTTGAATACATGTGGTCCTCCATGTTTCCTTCTTCAAATTTGCCGGGGCCGGGAAGCTACGATACCCATTAGCAGCATTAGCAGCACCCTGTGAGTTTATCATGTGACAGCGAAAACGCAAGGCGGAGCAGTATGTCCTGTATGTCCCTTACCGGCTAACGTATTTCAAGATGGCGCTTGAATAGGGAGCGTCTACAGTTCATGCGAATGCAAATGTAAAATTTCAAGCCAAAAGGCTTTTTTTTTTTTTTTTTACAAAGACCATTGGATGATGAAAGAAAAGAAATCCAACCAAAAAAAACGATTACACTTTAGTTTAGTTGAAATAACAAGGATTTCCCTTGATGAAGGGACTTTCTAAAGTTTAGGTAATTTTGAACTTTCTCATGTGATATCTGTGTATGTGTAATAATGTAGAGTTTTTAAAACACATTGCTGTTGTTACGGCTGATGATGAAGGTAATTCTTACACTGACAGACTTTGGGATGCCCCTGCTTTTGTACTGGTACAGTATCTGGTATTTTAGGGGGAAGATGTCCAGGTTAGCCCAACTAGGGGGAGGAGACCATTCTACCAACAAGTTTCTTATACCATGAGGGGAAACCCGGACGTCTATGGGAGGATCTGGTTTCACTTCAAAGAGAAGGAGACAAAGACAGGGATTTTAAATAAAAACAAAAATGTCTTCACAATATGCACAACATATTACTATCAATCACACTATGCACACATCACTTTCTCTATTCTCTTTTAGATTGTGTTATTTATCATTTCAATTTTCACCTATATCCTCCAACATGAAACTTGATAGATGGGAGCTGCTTCCACCAGAAGAAACTGCTGTGACATTGATGATGTAACTAGTGAGAAGCTTCAGGCTGGGCAGGTGGCAGTGCCAGAGCTAAAGAAAAAGAGATGTTGGATTATATGGGATGCTAGCTAATATATATTATTTAAAAGATGCAATGAAATATAGATTTAGATAGATTTAAATGTAGATCTTAGCTAAAGAGGATGGGTGCTGAGGAGAATTCCCACCACAATAAATGCATAATTGCTAGCAACCAAGCACACCACTGTTAAGTTCTCTCATCTTACTGATATACTTTTCACCTCAGACTCACAAGACATACTTGAAAGTGGTTTCTGTTACAGCTACTGTATAGCAAGAAACATGAAAAGGGGTTTTCCAAAATTCAATACACTGTGACCAGTATGGAAATGGAGTTAGAGTGTCTGAAACAACATTCCAGTAACATCTTTTGAAGAGGTACTTTTATTAATAACCCACGGGGGAATTATAAAAAAACGAACAATATCATAACCTTCACTATACTCATTGATGTGTGCTTGGTTTCATTTAGGCTGAAACCCCACTCTAATATGGGACAGAAGATGGCAAAATCCAAAACATTACTGACTCGATAAATAAATGAATATGCCATTAACTGTACCGAAAACAATACAATAAATGTAGAATTTAATTAATTGATGAAATGTGACATAAAATGATATTTCTCTTTTAATTTGCTTCTTCAATTATTTACATTTGTATTAATGCCCCTATTTATTTATTTTTCCTTTCCATTAATTAATTAATGAATGTATTTATTTGTATTGATTTTATAATGTTCGTATTTATTAAATGTATTTAATTATTTTGTATATCATTTTAAGTAATTTTTAAATGTTTTATTTTATTTTATTAATTCATGCCTACATTTATTTGTAATATTAGTTTTGGTACATTTAATAGCATATTCATTTATTTATCGAGTCATTTATATATATTTTTTTCATTTTGGCAGCTTCTGTACTCCATGCTCTTCCGCTAAAGATACAGTCTATCTGCTGCAAAGATAAATCAGGCTGGTACCCGTTCAGATGACGGTGATGATGCTGAAATCAGATCAGAGGATGAAGAGCCGGGTTGGATGAGATGGCACTGCTGGGTGACCTTCTGTCTGTGTCTCTCGCTGACAAACACATTAACACATAGATAAATGAGCTCCTTGACAACTGGAGTCTGTTTTGCTAAAAGGTGTCAGTGGTTTGGGTCAGCACAGGAGGAGGACAGCTGTTTTCTTTGTCAGATTTACCTGCAGGTGGCAACGTAGTGTGTTGGTGGGGATAGAGAGGGTTCAGGCCAGGAGCAAACAGTCAAGTTTGGGTAGCTCGAACACCAGCAATGCACTGTGGGAGTGGAGGGAGGATCTGAGGGAAGAAATTACACTTAGTCAGATATCGTATCAACATGAGCAGAGCATACAATATTTAAAAAAATTATGCGTTTGCTTTTATGTTAACGTAAAATCAATTAAATATAAGTTTAAATATCTATAATAACATAAAAATCTGTGTGTTGTAGCAGTGTTTTGCCATTGTAAACGAGCTAGCATGCTAATGGTTAGCCGCCTAGGGCTCTCGTTTCGGCTAGTGACGTAGAAAGCCGTGCAGATTTTGAGCAGCACACCCGGAAACTGAAGGAAGGACACATTCAGAAACCCGTATCTCACTCAAAACCGCATGGATGGGTTTTTTTTCTTCAAAGTTTATATGCATGTGGAAGCACCAGAGACAAAAAATAACACCCCAAATCCCAGGATAAGTGATTTTTTCATAATATGGGCACTTTAAAAACAACAGCATCACTCAGATTGGTACTTACTCCTTGATGTTGCAGTCACTCTCAGCAGGTTCAATGCGTGGCCTCCAAGAACAAACATGAGGAGAGTCGCAGTGACCCACACACTGCCAACTATCGCAGCCATCAGCACTTCAGGCAGGAGAAATTATTACCTGAGTTTAGTTTGTCTAAATAGCTTTGTAAATAGTGTAGTGAACCCTCACTCGCGCAAGATAAAAAGATACAACTTTCTATTGTTGTCTACTGCTTCTTTGTTCTTTGCTCGGTTTCTTTCTGTTTTGGTCTACTCCATTCTGCACGCCAGAGTTCAGAGATAACGGTCTGTGTTACAGCCTGTTGCTGACTCTTGTCTGTGCGTTTGAGCAGCAGCTGTTCAGCACTTTAAAAGCCGCCATCATCAAAATGAAAGAGGAACAGCAAATGTGGTGCATTTTTTTTAAAAACCACTTTGTTTCTGTTGATGAGTCAGGTTTCCTTATGTCATACACAAAAACTTCCTACCATACTTCCTTTAATATTGTATTCAAATTGTTTACCAACAATGACACAAGATGTACAGCACAAGTACAAAGAGTATAGTATATAATATATAATAGAAAACACTCACATGACGCATGGATTTGGTTTACAAATATAAAAATACCCTTATCAGTGGATACACTAGTTGGAAAGTGGTGAACAGAAAAGAGAGTACCTGTATGCTCTCAGGTACTCTCCTCTGATCGTTTTGCACTCTAGACTGTCCTCTAGTGCCCGAAACAAGAAATAGCAGCTACAGTATTGACTACATAATAACATTGTCAATTAATACTCTGAGGTATGATCCTTCCGATGTGTACACTTTTAAGTGATCTGCCCACTCACAGTCCGAGCTATCAGACATTTTATCGATTGTCTCCGATAGGCCGCAACAGCTTCTTTGCGCTCCATCCAGAGAGGGAGCCGCTGTGGAGGTTCCAGCCCACTGTGGGAGATCCATCTCTGGGTATGCTAATACTATGAAGTCCCTCTCCGCTGGAGGTCCGTAGGGAGGTGAAGGCCTTGCTGATCCAACTGTTCTTTGCTTTCTGGAGATCGTTGGCCAGGATTCCCTTCTGGTGCTGCAGCTCCTGTACAAGGATGAAACAGGCGTATGTGAGAAATGCAGCAGGACGATGTGAACTTTACTTTGTCACAAGTTACTTTCAATAGGTTATCTGTGCAACAATACTGTTTATGTTCTTGTATTTTTAAAATCCTTGTAATATTGTATTGATTTAAACAAAAATTAATTCCTTAAAAGAAAAATAATAGTATATCTACAATATATGTACTGTAATAAATCCAAAAATGACCCCAATGTGTCATCAGATATTAAGGAAACATGCTCAGTTGAAATACTATCTTTTCTGACAACAATGCTAATGCCAGTATTTTTTAAATTAGGTTTTTTGTTTAGAGGTTAGGCAATGAATATATTCAAATACAAACATTTTGTTCTCTGTGTATGCGTTTGAAGTTTCATTTACATTCTTGTGCATATTATAGGGATGACGCATGATCAGCTGCGACTATGTGACCTGGATGTTGCATGCTTATATTGACAAATTTAGTTTTTGAATAATCAAATGGGCTGTGTGATGGTTTGATGGTCTGCTCTGACCTGGATCTTGCACTTGGCCTCCACCATCTGGAGTTTGGTCTTGGCCAACTCCTGCTCCAGCTCCCTGATCTGGTCCTTGAGGGACGCCTTCTCCTGGTTTTCTCTCTTCTGCTCTGCCTTTTTTTGACCTTCGTTGTCCTCTTCCCAGCCTGGTTCGCCCTCCCCGTGGCCTTCTATCTCTGCGGATGTTGGAGATTTCTCAGCTGTGGCGGATGGTTCATCTGATTCTACGACGTGTCGACAGCGTGAGCAAGCCTTCACTGCACTCTGCAAAGGTGGAGAATGAGAATAATAGGCAGATTGTGAAGAGAAAATATGACATCCAGCTTTGAAAAACCACTGACATCTGCTGTAAAATTAACCCAAATGAGAAAGTAAAGCAGATGTTTAGAAAGGGTTGGAAAAACGATTTAAAGAGAGATAAAGATAAGTAGGCAGGATGACAACAGAGCTCCACAAGATAAGAGCTATTCTCACCTTGAGTGAATCTAACTCTTCTCTGTGGGCAGCCTGCTGCCTCTCCAGACGGTTTGTCAGCTGAGAGCAGATCTGACCAGAAGAAAGAGCATCAACATCATTAGGCAGCACATGGCATTCTTTATTAATAGATCCTCTAATGTAGTAGACAGTATTTCCTAATTCCAAACAGTCTCCAATCATTCATCATCATCATCATCATCATCATCATCATCATCATCATTTTCATCATCATCATCCTCTCTACCTGTTTGTAGTCCACAATGATACCCGACGATCTTCTGACTTCCTGCTCGGCCTTCTCCAGCTCTCTCCGAAACACTTCCTTCGACTGTAAGAAGAGAAGAAATTCTTTACTCAACCATGTCAACCTTTACATCCAAACTATAATGACCGTGAGGTAAAGAATCATACCACTGCAGCTTCCTCCTCTTTCCCTCTCTTCTCCTCTTCTGTAGCCAGCAGTCGATGTCTGGTCTGAAAAAGGTCTTTGGTGAGTTCATCCACTCTGTCCTCCACCTGCAAATGCACATTATTCTGGTCAGCAGCAAATACTCTCAGTTGAAATTAATATAATTGTATAATATGAATACATAGTGAATTGGTTTTAGTCCATCTTATCTTTTTTTCTCCAGGCTTTTGTGACAAAGTTAGGAAACTTAAACACATGAAAATGAAACAACCACTCCACCATTTGATCATCTTTACACCAGAATATTTCAGGGTTTTGTCGAGCCATTTCAACATAAATCATAGTGAATGGTTTACATTTGTTTAGATAAAATGGAAGCATGCATAGTACAGCTGGCCTGTTTATTGGAGACTAGTTGACATTTTGAGCTCATGTACAACTGCAGACTGAATTGCTACTCTAACGCTAATAAAGGTTTTATTAAGGTTATAGTTTAGCTGTGTCCCAAGAGACTAAGTGATAACCTTTGGGAGGTGATTATTCATTTTTGAAATAAACACTTTTACCCCTTTTCTGAAGGTCAGTAGATAACCGTACCTTGTCCAGAGCGTTCCTCAGGGCCACCTTGCTGGTGATCAGTCTGTGGGCAAGGCTGTCGTTCTCCTGCTCCAGACGGAGGCTGGCCTGCTGCAGCCGACGGTTCTCATTCTGCAAAAACACAGACATATCTATCAGGGATCGAGTTAAAGGTTGAGAGACAGACTTGCTGATCAGTGGAGTGACTTAAATGTATCGGTTTCTAGAAAAAGGTGAAAGATTTCGAACCAGGTATTTGTTCAAAGACTCTTCTTCATCCATTATTTGAAGCCGGCTTTCCCTCAGTTCAGATTTGTTTGTTGGGACCTGAGGAGGGGAGAGAGTCAAGGATCATGTGATACAGTAATGTCATCTTTGACTTGAAGAAAGCTATCTCCTCCAAACAGATATGCGGCCGGATGCTTTATGAGCGCGACAAATCAAGAACAGGCCCCCGAAAAGAGATCAAGATAGGGATAAGTAGATAAGACAGAGCTGAGCACATGGGGGATCATTTAACAGATCATTTAGGAAACATAAAGGAATAATAGTGAATGGGAGGACTTATTTGAAGCCTGAATTGACAATTCCCATATCTCAAATATCTAAAAGGATCAGAATTAATTTCTTTCTATCTGGAATCACATATCTGTCATGCAGAGGAATGTGTTTTGTGTTACAGTGTGTGGTCTGAATTGTATCTGTAGGAAGAATTATACACAGAGGATGCTAAAGTAGCATTTTTTTTTTTTTTTTTTTTTTGATCAGTTTAACTCTCATAGTGACTTTAGCAATACTTTATAAGTTAACATGCAAAAAAAAGCTTTATCTTTATCAGTATCTGCAAGTTTGTAGGTGGATTGCATTAATGTAAAAGACAAAATTAGTAATTTTTTGTGTATTCAAGCAAATCCACGATTGAATTTTAGAAAACAGTAACGTTACTACAGTATTACTAGAGCCATGTGGTTTTATTAATGGTTAGTCTATCATTGTGGTTCAGCTGTTGATATTAGTCGTGGTGATCTAAAAGTGAGTCTTACTGTAAACGTAGGTCCTATTTCTTCCACCAGACAGGCCAGGATCTCTTCTTCGCTCATCTGGTCCATAACATGGGCATCATACGCCATCATCATGGACACATCCTCCATCATCTTGCCCTAATATGCAGCCGCCCCAGGAGCTGCTAACACTCACACAAATAAATACAAACTTTGTAGGTAACGCTTCCAATTCCAATTTAGAGAAAATCAACAAAATCCACCAGGAGCGTTTTGACTTTGTCAGGTCAGAATGATAGTATCTCCTGAATGAATCGGAGATGTAAAGTAGTTCAAAAAGATGAAGCAGTCTTGTTTTTCTTTGAAATTATGCAGGCGGGAAGTCGATCCAGCGTACGAGCATGAACAGGAAATAATCAGGATAAAGTCCAAGTCGTCCCGACACACATAAACTTTTTTGGTCCAAAGGTGAATAACGGAGAGAGAGATACTCCCGCAGGTAAAGTGTAGCTACACTTTAAACACACTTACAACTAATATGTAGCCGCCAGAGCCACTTACACAGTGTCAGGTGAAGGAGTGTGTGTTACAGGTAATGTGCAGTAACCGGTTCAGCAGGGTTTATATAAGACCTGAGAGTGTGTGTGTGTGCGTGTGTGAAAGAAAGAATAACAGCCTTAGACACACCCACTCACCTGTCTTCTCTCTCTCACACACAAACAGCACCAGCTTATGATGCCCACCTCTCAAATAAATCACGTCACATGCATGATTCTGATTTATTTGGTGACAATGAGCTCTCGCATTACCTTTTTTGTCGTACACTTTAATTAAAATCCATTTTTAATCTATTCCTGTTGTTCACACTCTTATACAAGCTGCCAGACTGCCAGCTAAACACTGCTGATGTCTCAGGACGGAGTAAATGGTGTGGTATTTGTGATATTTCACTCCAGGGTGTTGGCGTGACACAAGCCGACGGCCTGTTATTATTATGGGCTGAGCAACCTGACAGGAGAGCAAACGGGTCCAGCAGGTAAAGTGATGGAAGCATGAATGCAGAATAACAAGAGGATTCAGAACCCCCACCGTAACTTATATTCTCAGTCTTGCTTCCTAATCTCAGGTGCAGTTTCTCTTCAATTCTCCCTTAATTTTTTTATCTTAATTTCCCTGATGACAGATCAGTTTCATTTCCCCTTCTTTGAGCTTCAACATGTACCTATTTTTCACTTCTGTCTTTTAATTTTTTTTTTGTGTCCCTTCCACTTTTTATTTCCCAAATCCGAAACTTTGTTTTCAACATCCTGTGCATTTACGGTCTGAGTCACTGTGACAGACCAAAAAAAAAAAAAAAAGTCCAGGCAGATATAAACATTTATTTCACCTCAAAAAAAGGAACATTTTGTGAAACGTGGTGGATTTTCACACTGTATCAGGGTATACCAAAACTTATTCTAGCTTCATACAGAAAAATCTGAAAAATACAATTTTCAACAGTCAGAAAAAAAAGGAACCTAAAAAGAACAGTTCAGTTCTGATACCACAATGGTGCTCTTTGTGGTGCAACAAACTGGTCATCACAAAAACTAAACTCCTTTTACCAAACTATGGGACCACATTTGTTGAGTGAGTATATTGGCTATGTGGCAGTGAACACCAGTGCTGAGTGGACGTCTAAATGGACAACAAAAAAAAAATTTTTACGTATATTATTAGTGAGTTGAGGAAAGTTAGGAGATGTGACAATAAAGCTCAGTGGAAACAATGTGGTGTGAGAAAATACATATATACTATGTCTTTTAATTAATATTAAATCGGTTATGCTAAATATTACTGTATATTTTACTTTATTTTATTTTAGATTAAGGACAATTTTAAAATTAATTTTCTGTTCCAAATGTACATTTCCATTCTCTTCTCGTTGTTTTCCTCTGCTGTATTATAACTGGCAGAAATACAGAGAAAAATCAAGACAGAAGAATAACTGAAGAGTATGAAAAACTCACATTTGGTACAAACTCACCAAAACACGCTTAAACCCTGACATCCCACACAAAAACTACAACACTCCTTAAAAATATATAGTTTCAGGCATATACTGTGGAATAGCACTGCATCTTGTTACTGTACTGTAATGGCTTAAAAGATACACAACTTCAAGTATGGTACATGATCCTAGGGTCTCCTTTCCGTCTACAACACCTCTAAAATCTGAGCATGATTTCTTTCTTTTCATCCATACATGAAAAAGTTAAATACATCGACTTATATGGAAGACACTGCAGAATCAACCTCCATGGTCTAGTTTCATTACAATTGACCAGAAGTGAAAACACAAGCAAACTAAATTCATACTTTTCTAGCATACTTTTGTTTCTTGCAGACTAAAACCAGACTCCTTCAATTAATTGCAAGATGCACAGAAACACTTAAAACTTGTTGCTTCTCTTTCACTCTTCATGGTATTTTCCTCTGGAGAAAAACACTTAAGCTCCATTAGGAGTTTCTGTAGATGGCAAACAACAACACCTAATAGAAAAACTGTTAGCCCTCATGTATAGTAAGCTGGGGGGAGGGGGTTTCTCAGGCTAGCATTGACCCTTTTCATTTAACACCAGCACAGGCAGAGAGGGGGAACAGTGCAGGAGAGAATAACAGAAACCAGAAACTGAAGTGCAAAACGGCATAACGAGGAGGTGGTCCTTTTCAGACTCAGACTCCGAGAACATGTAACCACATATAGTCAGACTGGAAAGACTATACTACAACACCTGCCATCACAATAATTCTCCACATCACCTCCCAGCTCTCATTTATTTTAAAGTGCTCATATTATGCTCATTTTCAGGTTCATAATTGTATTTAGAGGTTGTATCAGAATAGGTTTACATGGTTTCATTTTCAAAAAACACCATATTTTTGTTGTACTGCAGATCCTCTTTTCACCCTGTGTGTTGAGCTCTCTGTTTTAGCTACAGAGTGAGGCATCCCACTTCTTTTCCATCTTTGTTGGGAGTCGCACATTACCTAGGTAAGGACAACCAGCCAGTCAGAAGCAGAGTATGAGGGCGTGCCACGCTAGCGGCTAGGCGAGCATTATAACGTGTTATAAAGTGATGCACGTTTGTCTCTGAAGTAAAGGCTTGACTACAATAGAGCTGTTTGGAGCAGTTTGTGAACAGTGTTTTCTGTTGGAGATGGTAAGTCCCTTTGGGGTGGTCTTTGGGCTTTTTCACTTTTTAAACTTGCGTATAATGTGCACAAAAAAAAGATATATAACACAATAAAGGGACAGGGAAAAGCCAAAAAGCATAATATGAGCACTTTAAAACTATGACTGGAGTTAAACAAAAAAACAGATATGTCCGCGGCCATACAAGCAGAGAAGAGGATTTCCGTGGCTATTCCAACTAAGCCACCATGGCTATGGACTTAATTGTTTTTTATCTAAGGTGTTTTAAAAAGACAAATTATCCATCAGTGTAAGGGGAAGTTTGTCAATAATCAATCAATGATTGAAACGTCAGTTTGTGGTCAGGAGAACAGGCTAGACTATTCTATGTTTTTACTTGATAGATATTTGTAGGCTTCGGCCTTTTGACAGAGAATGGGCTGAACTTTGTTTTTAAAGGACCAGTGTGCAGGATTTAGGGATATCTATTGGCAGAAATGGAATAATATTTGTAATTATGTTTTTTATGAGAGAATAATTACCTTAAATAAAGAATCATTGTGTTTTCGTTACAATGATCCTTTCATATCTACATACTGTAGAGAGCGGGTCCTCTTCCATGGAACCCGCCATGTTTCACCATCGTGTTTCTACAGTAGCCTAGAACGGACAAACCAAACACTGGCTCTAGAGAGGACCCTTCTAGGTTTACATTACCTGAAGGCCACCGTCGATCTTCTACTACACGCTTGGAAATGGAGGGGTGAGGGCAGTTCTTAATTTGAGCTGGAATACGCCGGAACATGTTACGGCACCTCCGACGGTGGATCCTGAACCTTTTTTAATGGATCCGGCACCTCCTGTGTCACTATGAAAAATTAATCAACCTAAATGAGAAAAATAAATTACTGTTTGTGTAGTGTTCAATGTTGTTATCTGTCTTGTTAGTCTTTATTCACCAGTGAAATTCCACAAAAATCTTGTGTTTGCATTTTCGATGCGGTTTGAGGAGAAAGAGGGGGGAGAGGGACGGAGAGGGGGGAGGCACTTTAAGTGACACATGCGCTTGTGCTGGTTGAGATTGCTGTTAGCCTCGTTTCACTCAGGGGAAAAATCTCAAAAAGACAACAAAGTTTGCTTAACTTTTTCAAATACGCAGGCCAGTCAGATCCCAAACAAGCAAAAATCGTTTCTTCCGATCAAGAATGTGGAGACATTGCAGTGCATGTTCTGAAATTAAAATAAACATTGCCCTGATGTTAGTCAGAGAAGCTACGTAGGCAGTGTAATCTTTTTTTTTTTTTTTTTTTTTTTTCGTTACCTCCAACCCCCATTTTGAGTCGCCGGATCCACCCCCGCTCTGCGCTCCGCGACCTCCCACTTTACAAATTAAGCACTGGGTGGCGATATTTTTTTCCCCACTATGGCCACGCCAAGACCTGCCCTTCAATAGCATTCACACACTGCTATTGGCCAGGCGTCCACACTTACACGTACAGGTCCTATCCCCTGACCAATCCCCTAACCCTAACCTTAACCACTCGAGGTCAAATGCCTAACCCCAACCAATCGAGCTGCTTCGTAGGGCGGGTCTTGGCGTGGCCATAGCGGGATTCGTAATTTTGCCACTGGGAGGAGGGGTGAGGGATATTTAGTTGGTTGAAATCTGCAACTTCACCACTAGATGCTACTAAATCCTACACACTGGTACTACAACAACTAATCTAATTGAGGTTCTGTGACTTTATAATTTTGGTAGTGTCATTAGTGAATAACAGCAATTGGAGCAGGATCAATAATAATAAGGGTCCATAATAATAATTTCCTAATACATTACATGAATTACATGGATCTTTACATTTTGTAATTTGGTGCTAATATTAGGGAAAACAGTGACTGTATTTAATTAAACTTTTTACATCAATTCATTTATTCTAATTACTTACTAGCGTAACCTAGAGCTTTTTTTTTTAGCAGATCAGCTGAACATGCAAAAAATTTAAACAGGCAACATACAATTCAACATACTGCGTATGGAAAATAAAGTTGCCAATAATAAATTAATAGTCAATTAATTATTACCTGGCCTGGTTTTTCATTCAATGAAATGACTATGTTTCCTGTGATTAGTACACAATTACATAGTCACGTCCAGAAAATGTCAAAGGAAATTATTTAGGAAGTTATTTATTTAATTCACGGCTCCAACCATATGGTGCAAAAAAATGCACATTGGCTCTTTAAATGTAGCTTTTTTGGGGGAAAAGATGCAATGTGTATTTCATAAGATTTTAATGGTTCATGGATAATCATAAGTCATTAATGTGTCTTATTGGAATTACTTAAAATTTGCATCCCTTGCACTTACACAACAAAATTGACTGTCTTTCAGTGTGCCTTGGGACCCTTTTGTGTTCACACTATATTACATGCATGGTCACATACTTGACAACCTGCAAAAGTGTTTTGACTGATGCATCAATTGAGGTGCGTTCACACCTAAATTTAGTCACATTTCATGCATGTGACTTGGCCTCATGCTAAACAAAATGAGGTTATACTAGAGTTATAATATTTACCACTTCCCTGCAGATCTAACACTGGTTTATGCTGCCGCCTAGAGCCCTCCATGGTTTGCTCCGAGGACATGTTGCCCACACAGAGACTTTGTCAGTGGGCTCAGTTTATGGGTCACCCCCATGATGAATGAGTCTGGAATGTGTGGCAGAAGTGAGCTTGTACAGTAATGTGGGCATGTGTGTAATTGTGCAGTATCGAAATCCATCACCTGAATGTAGTCCCAAACAACAGGGCATGTGATAGTTGTCAGGTGTCTGAAAGGTTTTCTAGATGTGTGAGTGTGTGTCTTTATGGTGCAGCAGAGTTCAGACCTGGGTGCTGTAGGGGCGTGGTGGGGGAGGAAACATGTCCGTGTGACTGCAGTAACTCAGAGGGGAGGAGCCCTGCGGGTGGGCAGACAGCGGGAGAGAGACAGACGGGTTCTCGTAGTAGGTGTGGAAGCCCAGCCGCGCCCCTCCGTTGCGCATGTCGTCTGTGAGTCCAGAGCGGAGGGAGTACGGTGAACAGGTGGGGCAGTGGTTGTGGTGAGAACCCGTGTCCAGCTGATCCAGAGAGACGGGTGTGATAGCCGCGCCGTCCATGGCGAGGGCGTTGCAGGCATTGCAGGGAAAGTGAGAGAGAGGGTCCTCTCCCACCACGGAGCCCATGTCCACCTCAGAATCATTCTTCTTACAGCAGTAATACTGCAGAGGGTAAACAAGGAAGTAGGTGAAGTTATGCCAGAAATTCCAACTCTGCTTCCAGACTACAACAAATTTCTCAGGACATTCACATATCGCTGAGCTCAATTTTCTTTTATAGGTCATTTAGATCAGTGGTTCTCAACCTTTCTGAGTCGCAACCCCACTCCCCCCAGAATAATGAGGTGTGTGTTCGCGACCCCCCCACCCTCCCCCTCCACAACGAGAACTGCAAACCAGTGTAAACAGCTGTTTCTACATGACTCCCCCTGCTGATTTTGAGTCATTTTTGTGAATCCTGTGATTAATACAAGTAAACAAACAATGCTTTGCTTTCATGACAGTTTAGTTTAGTTTTAGTTTTAGCAGCTAGCACCCAGCCTTGTCCAATGTGTTTCAGGCTTTGATTAATAATGCATTTGTAACTTTTTCTCTCCCCCTGACCCACCTTCAGACCCCTTTCTGTGTTCCAGGACCTCCTGATTTACACAAATGAAGCTCTGAATACAACACGGGAAATGTGTAGCAAACTCACACAGTAATGTAAAAAACATTCCCCAGTTTAGAATATTGTCATTTCATTTTTTTCTCGCCAACCATCTGGCGACCTCCAGAAATGATTTCCCCCAGGTTGAGAACGTCTAGATCTAGATAAAAGTTTATATTGAAAATGTTTTTTTTCCCCCCCTTTTCCTTCAAATGATTGAAGCAAATTCCCATTCATGCACACACAATGACACAGTGATACCTGGAGTCTACAGTAACAGAGCACTGCTACAATGCACAGCAGTATCACTCCGGCGAGAATTCCTCCGGATATAACAATAGTTCCTGCTGACATTCGACCAGCTCTCCATCAAACCCTTCAGAGGGAGATGAAAGCAAGAGAAAGAGATGGAAGTTTAAAGACAGAGAAGAAGAAAAAAAGTACGTGAATGAGCTCATTAGACATCTGGATTCCGCTAGCGCCGGTAGAGATTAAACTTAAACTAAATGCGACATATTCAGCATACTTACGTCCAACAAAGGTTTCTATAATGCCTGCAAAGATAACCAATGTAGGCTGAATTAGTATATTCATGTGACACCATGATGTAACCGATGTAACTGATGAAACATGTTGTAAGTAGTTGGTTACCATGCAGCTGTTATCAGACAGCTGGGGATGTTTCAGGCCTCATAGAAACATATGGACGATAAATGAAAGGCAAAAAAAAAAAAAAAAAAAAAAACACCATGAACATGCAGAACAGCTTCAGTACTCATTGACATAGATTCTTCAATTCTGTAAAACTCTACACCACTCATCTCTAATTTGGTGTTTTTATGATGGTAGTATAATAAGATATGATTTATTAATGGATAATGGACATAGAAATACCTGCGGGATAACATTGACCATGTTATCCCAAGATGTTAAATGGCAGACAGAGCTGTTTTACACATTGCTGAAAAATTTCCCAAAGAAGAATGAATGCAGCATAATTACGGAGCTTGAGTCAAGAGGCAATAGGCATAGCTTTGCAGAAAGACTAAAAGGAGGGGGAAACAGAAAAATATGTCTACCAACACCTCTAAAGCTCAGTACTTTTCATGTATCATTTATACACAACTGTTTAAATGGGCTGTTAATCTGCATTTTTGCTGATCAACAACCGGGTACATTTTCTAAAATACTGTACCGTTTGTCACCCTCCTGTGGCTAACAATATGTTGTTTTCCGTTGTTATTAGCTAAGTGGAAAAGTTATTTTACCTACTGACAAAGCAGTAACATCTGATCTTTAATAGAAGAGATGGACACTTACATTAGAAGACAGCGAGAGATGCAGAGATGGAGGAGTGTGTGAAGGTAGGAAACCATGACCGGCCTATGGAGTGTTACTCTCAAAACCTCCTCTCACTGGAACTCCTGTGGGAAGAGAAAGAGGCTTCTGTCAAATACAGATACTGTATTTTATTTTGTTCGGTCTTGCTTTTCTTTTTATTTCGTCGTATAAAAAAGCTAATTGTTTAACCTATAAGATGCCAAAAAAAAAAATACTGAATACTGTTACAAGTTACCGGATAAGTGATGTATTTCAAACTGCTTATGTAGTTTGAGCAACGGTCCAAAAACCCCAGAAGTATTCAATTTACAATGATATGAGATGCAGCAAAGCACAATCCTCACATTGAAGAAACTGGAATTAGCCTATTAAAGGAAGTGTTGGTAACTATTTCCAATATACACTTTTTAATATATATTGTTATATATTGAAATTGTCTTTAATCCCCGAAAGCAATAAATAATTTAAGTGCTCTGAAAAAGCGCCGAGAGTAGGGGGAAGGGGTTAGACGGAGCCCTGAGGAGATGCTACTTTCAAATCTTACTAGCTCTTCAACCTTGCCTTTAACTTATTATCACACATGTCAGATTAATTAACTAGTTGTTTCAGCACTAGAGTATCTATCACATCCACTGTTTCATAATGCATGGAATCTGGGCTCGCAATAAGATCCATGAATATAGACATCAAATATACATAGTTAGACAAAAATCTTAAAAGCAACAATTGCAAAGTGTGGATGAATCCAACAGACTACTTTGGATGGCAAACAGACACTAGATGGATTAGCATGCTGAATGCAACAGCACCTACTGTGCACACTTGCCATATGGCCAGTACGTTTTATGCATATGTGCAGCACTGTTTCAGCATACTAAATCTGATTCATATGTGCATCTCCTGTCAGTAGTGGTTGACTATGACTGATTACCGATTGCATGCAATGTCCTTAATTTAAATACTTATATATAGCAATACAACAACACAGCAAAGACGTATTTACTACAACACCCAAAACATACATGCAACTTAATGTTTTGATGAGAACTAGTAAGAACATAAGAGACAAAAGATATCTGACAGACATAGGTTAGATACTCAAAGTCAAGAAAAAATATAAATGCATGTACAAGAATACACTGCCCAATTACAGCAAAGTGTTTCAAAATTCTTTCAGCGTTTGCTCTGCATTGCAGGTTGATACTAAACAAATAGCTCTGATTGGCAGAGTCACACAGGAGCCGGAATTGTGTGAATGAAAAGAAATCAAGAGACTGCACATATAATTATCTCCACTGCACTCAGCAAATAGCAAAGTAAGCAAGTCTGGCCTCAAATAGACCTTATAAACAGGTCTATCTGACAGAAAGCAATAAATCAGCTGTGTGACTGAATATATGTATGAATGTCTTAATTTGTTTTTACTGGCATTCAGATTAGAATACCACCAAATAAACACACAATCCAAATATGAATGCATTAAAATAGGATTACTTTTTATATCAGTATATAAAATGCATGTTTGACATTCATTTAAACCAATTTATATGGATGAGTTCAGGCAGAATTGTTCATTTTAAGAACTGCCATTATAGTAATTACGACACCAGACAACTTTGTTTATCTACTGTTCAAGTTGATTAATTAAAACATCCACATATTTCTCAACGGAAGAACAACATTTAATTATCCCAATTAAATTGATTAAAAAAAACGAGGAGCTTCTTTCTCATTAGTGGTGTATCAATGTAATTTTCTAAAAGCCATGAGGCTCCCAAGGCTGTAATTTGCAGTGAATTTTAGACTTATTGCCTAATCAAATCGTTTAAACATTCTGGCACTTGCTGTGTTGACGTAACTGGAAAATGTCAGCCAGAAAGTTCAAACAAATGCTAGTTTAAGACTTGAGTGGTTTGGTCTGCTGCCTGACTGTGGAGCCACATGTTCCCCACGTTGATTAAAGTCAAATCCAGCCAGAGGTTTCTTCTCTGTGTGCCGCTTTTGCTTTTCAACTGTCTGAAAATGCAAGGTTAGTGGGGTGTGCCCCTTAAAATTGTAATTAGATAGGATCATAAATCTTAACATTTAACACTGAACGCACATGAATCTCTGACAAATATAACACAATCACAGAGGGTAATGTGTGTGTGTGTGTGTGTGTGTGTGTGTGTGCATGCATGCATGCATGTATGTGCGTATGTATGCGTGTGTGTGTGTGTGTGTAGAAATGAGCATATGAGCCTCGCTCCCAGACAGCTCACTCTGTGCAGTATCTTCCATTGCGTCATCGTACTAAATTATATACACCACGGGCCACGATAATGTCGTTAAAAGCGAAGTCTCTCTTGCTCCCCATTTCTCCATCTCTCTATCCCTCCCCTCTTGCTCACTACCTTATGTCTCTTCAGTCCTCCTTTTGCATCTCATCTCTGCTTTACTCTTCTAATCTTCTAGTCACTCTTTTAGCCATATCCTGCTCTTTCACCCCCCCTGTACATAATTCGCCTCCTGGTCTATCCTTTCAATTGCCTTGATTTTTCATGGCATGACGAGACTGCTGACGCTAGTACAGCACATTTATGCAGAAACAATGATGTATTTCAACACGGACAAAGCAAAGGAATCTTTCTAGGACAAAAAATAAGTGATTTTGACTAACATGCAACCAAATTATGCTAGAAAGGGAGCGTTGAGGTAAAGCCTCAGATTGGAGAGTTTCCAACAGACTGGAGAGACAATGACGCCAAGTGACAGAGGTTGGGAGACTCAACTCTAACAGTGTCAGAGTATCTTAACCAGCGCAGCTCATATACGACTCTCAGAGGGTTCACAGCTGTCAGATTCAACTGGGAAACGCACGCCAACACAAATCCGAGCAAACCCACACATTAACACAACCCCTTAGATCACAAAACAACCCTGTGGCCTGAAAGGAGTTAGAGGATCTGCCATAAATCCCTGTCAGTTGCTGAATTGAAAAAGTGACAGGGATGAAGGAGGATGAGACAAGTCTCAGAGGAGCCAACAGGCATCTGATTTGTGTGTACAGTACGACTCCCAGGTGAACAGTAGACTCTGGTTAGACAGTGTGCGTCTGTCAAATGAGCTTTAGTGACAGTGAGTAAAGGATCCAGTTCTTCACTGTACAAGAGAAAGGCTAAAGGAAATGTGTATCCCTGAGATTTGCAGGGATTTTTACTGAAGCACAAAAGTAATGCTCAGTGTGTGTGTGTGTGTGTGTGTGTGTGAGTGTGCGTGTGAGTGTGAGAGAGAGAGAGAGAGAGAGAGAGAGAGGCTCAGTGGGTGGTTAGTTGGCATCCACTGTTCCAGAAGTAAAAGTCCTGCCAGTGTTAGGTGAACTGCAGTTGGAGCACTTCCAGGGAATATATGCACATGAGATGTCATCAGTCTTTTCCATAGCAATGCTAGCTGAAGCTAAAGGGTATCACAGTAGAGCTGAAATGATTAGTCAATTAATTGATTCATCAACAGAAAATTCATTGGATAATAAATCGTTTTATTTTAATCATTGTGTTTTTGTTCGAAATGCTGAATATTCTCTGGTTCCAGCTTCTCAAATGTGAGTCTTTGATGCTGTTTTTTGTCGTGAATGATAGTTGTAAATTGAATACCTTAAAGGTTTGTACTGTTTAGAAGAAGCAATCTGAATGTGTCTGAATAAACCAATAGTTGAGGCCCTTAATCATAGTATTTAGAGCTACTTGCCATGCCAAACTGACGGACGAAATGGTCTTCTTGGAAATAATTAAAATCCGTGGCCATAACATAAACCTGCAGTATTATGCAGGAGACTCTTGTGTATCCATCTTGAGGAACATTAATTGTAGAATTGGGGGAAAAAAAAAACTTTGAAATGAGAATATACTGCAAAGTGATAAAAAAAAGGACTTCTAAAACCAGTGGCTCCTGCTGCTTCGCAACTGATTTAACCAAAAGAGTGACTGAAGGCTTTGTTTCACGTGTGATAACAGCATTGAAACACAGTTCATTGCACAGAACATTCATTTGAGATGGCTTCTTGTGATTTTTTGATCACGAATAGAAAGTATTCTTATTAATATTGTGATTTTGATTCTAACTATGTAACCCAAACATACCATTTAGATCAAGAAGAGTGCTTTTTTTCTAGCCCTTCCACTCTCTCTTTCATACACAGAACATGCTCAGAATCAGTTGATTGGGGATGATTATACCTTTGTTCAAGCTACCACATCATCTAGTTTCGACCTTCATAATGCTGGAATTGATGTTGAGAGAGGTGGAGAGGTTTCACACTCCACTTGCAGAACTATACTTAGCAGTTCTGTCGTCTCTCGACAGTGAAAAGCAGGAGATGAGAGGCAGCTGAGAGAGGTGTCATATTTTAATTTGTTTTCTCTGTGGGAAATGAAACGATCCTAGCAGTCAGCTAATATGCAAAACGCACAGAAACACGTGCGTGGGTGAACAATCAGCTCATACACACACACTCACATTCAGCACACACTCATCCATCACCGAACATATCCCTAATCGAAAGTTGGAGAGGAAAAAAAGCTTCCCTCTGAAGATTCACGTGGGATGATGTGGTGATGATTTCGTGTTTTGAAATTAAGGGCTTTTTTCTCCCATGTGATGCCTGAGTGAATCAGGAAAAATAGAGAAGCTTTGAAAGGAAAATGTAATTACAAAAAAAACTTTATCTACAAGTTAAAGGAATAGTTCGGCATTTCTGGGAAATGCTTATTTGCTTTCTTCTTGCGAGTTTGATGAGAAGATTGCTATCCCTCTTACATCTATCTGTTCAATATAAAGCTGGAGCCAGCACATGGTTAGCTTAGCTTAGCATAAAGACTGGAAGCAAGGGGAAAGAGCTAGCCTGGCTCTGCCCAACGGTAAATCACCACTTACTGCACCTCTAAAGCTCACTAATTCTGACGTTATATATCATTCTTTTGAGCCGTACAAAATGCAAAGAGAAAAGTAAAAAGGACACATTGTGGTTTCATGTGGCGTTAGGTTATGAACTATTTCTTAGCCAGGAGCATTGACTTCCTGGAGCAGGGGTCAGCAACCTTAGGGTAGCCTAACCAATGGCACACTGTGTAATAAGTGTCTCATCTGCATTCCAAATTACCTCTTTCACAGCCATTGGCTGGAGCACAGCCAGTTATTTTTACGGTAGTTTGATTGATGTTTTCCCCATCCACATTCTGCGCAGACCCGCCCTTCTCTACCTCTGATTGGCTTGTACTCGTTGCCTTCTTTACAGAATGCGACGCAAATGGAAAAAAAAATTACACTGCCTGAGCGGGCTTGTAAATGATGGCAGGCTTAATGCTGATATGGAACACTGATTAACAAGAACGTTTTAAAATGGCACTTCATATTAAAAAGGTTGCCGACTACTGTCCTGGAGTCTTGTCGTCACTCTGAGGTAGTCGACTCGCGACTTGGTAGCGTTCCAGGCAAAGTCACGACAATTGTATGTGTAGTGTTTTGATTACAATGTGCAGAATTACTTTACGTTGCCTATTTACGTCTATTTATTTCTATTTCTCACCATTAATCCCCGGCGTCTGTACAGCATCAACAGGGTTCGCCATTGTTGTTTATGTGAGTGACGTCTAAAACTGTAACTGGGAGTACAACGATCTGGTACGAGTTCACAAGTAGTAAGTTACGGTTTGACTGCCATTCCAGGGCACTTTCACGGGTAGAAGGTTGTGAAAACACGAGTTACGGGTTGCCTGGAACGCAGCATTAGCAATCAGCGGAGACTGGAGGAAGTGGCTCACTAAAAGCCCGGAAAAACAAATTATCCGACACTTTAACACCAGATGTTCTTAATTTAAGAGTCCAGTTTTCAGTCTTTATGCTAAGCTAACTGTCTCCTCATGCCAGATAAAAAATTTCAGAAAATAGTGAAAAATGCCCATCAGGAGTTAGCCGAGCTCAAAGTTCCATCTTAAATGTTTTGTTTTGTCCAACCAACAGTTTTTCATGAACAAACCATTAACAACGATATAAAACAAAGATGATCAACAAATCCTCATATTTCGAGAACCTGGAACCAACAAATGTTTGGCATATTTGATTAATAAAGACAATGAATCGATTCATTTTCTGTCAATCAGTTAAACAATAATCCTTGCAGCCCGTTTTTATTCCCATTACATTCTATTTTATTTTATACATCCTTTAGAACATTACATTACATTCTATTTTATTTTATACATCCTTTAGAACATCTCCTTAGAACTCACTCTGGCTTAGCGCCATAATCAATACATTTTTTTAAGTCTCATCCTGTCATTGCAGATAAATAGAAAATAAATAACAGTGTGAGAGCGGCAGTATATTATAGGTATTTAAAAAGTCATTTTGAAAACTGAAACTCATTTTAAGATCCTAGAAGACATTGGCTAGAGACAGAGAGTCATTATGTGGATGCGTTTTAATCCATTTCAACTGGAAGAAACAGAAGCTGGGAGATGAGTTTACAGATGGGAAATAGAGAGCCTACACAGAGTGAGGGAGAGCGAGACAGAGCGAGAGGGTGGCAGTACCTGAGCGGTTCCTTGACATATCCATTCTTAAATAATGATATGAATATTTCGTTGAGGTGGCCTCTAACTTTGTGCTGGAAATCACAGCGAGTCCCTGCAATTTTAAAGCCCTTGGGCTTTAATTATTCAACTATCATTCCTTTAACAATATTTTTCCATCACAGGGCAATTTAGCCAGGTAGTAAAATCAGGACTTTTCTGCCTCGTCTGCCTCTGAAAGCACTCATCTCAGCGTGTGAGGAGAGGAACACATCCACATCTAGGACAGAGACACCCACTGCTAGAGCAGGAGGGAACAAAGACAGCAAGGACTGGGAGAAAAAAAAGGGTGGAGGTAAAGTGGATTATTTCATTTTTCAAATAGTCTAAACGGAATTCAGTCATCTGTTGTTTTTTTTTCTCCATATGACTGACAACGCACATACTCACTCTGGTCTCCGTTTGTGTTTTTGGTGTGTGGCTGCTTTATTTTGGATCATTTATGGTCGAAAACATTAGAAACTGGATTTGTGGAGGGTTAAATTCAGTGCAGATAAAGCAAAAAGAGAGAAACCACTGCAATCTAAACGAGCTGTAGAGATTGCAGTTGAAGATATGAAGAGCTGAAACACAAGATCAAGATCCTTGAGGTGCAGAGCACAGATCAGAGACACCACACAAACAACCTGTCTGGCAAACAGCTTGTGTATACAGAGAGATAATGCGAATAAGCAAACACACCCCTTACCTGTAGAAGTCACCATCAGGGGGATAGCATCCTCGACTGTGCTGCAAAGCCCCCTGGGAAAGCAAAAAAAATAGATGTGATATCAGTTATAAGTGATGCCAGGAGACGCCTCGGGCCCCAGCAGTGAGGTGGTCAGCACTGCAGATAGTAACTGAGCCTTTTTGTTTGTTTCAACGGGGGTCGGATGGCTCTGTCTTCATTCACGTAATAATTTCATTCATTAAATCTCTCTCATATCATTTATCACTGCTGCATTTATCCACCGCCTCAGTCTCACATTCACTTTTAGTCAGTGCTCATAGGTTATTACATATTGTAGTTAGTAGATGTATGTTGTAGCATGTATTAAATCTAACATAAAGAAAATATATATCATGTTTCATCAAATCTGTATTAAAGTGGCCATAACCGTGCAGGATAAAGCAAATATTTTATGGTCATTAATGCCCAGAAAACTAGAAATTAATGTTGCATATGATACCTTATCTTTCTGTTTCTCTTTATTAGCCTATCATGCAAACAGCCTACTGTGTATTGAGTTGTCATAAAACAGGAAAAAGATGGTAGATAAATGCACTTTAAATCGATTTACTCACCTGTCCAGATTATGTTACTATAGCCTACTTCAGCATACCCATCATTGTAAGTGTGACCTCTTAGCAAGATAACGACGTCAATGAATACTTTACTGACATAAACATAGCTAGGCTACTGTTTTAACTGAAAAGGAGACTAGAGGTCAATTTATCAGTTGTTACATCACCGATAAGACTAATTTCTACCTAATTAAGCGGATAAATTGATACGCAGAGCCGTTAAGTGGCGCGCGGATGATTGTAAAGCCTTACCTTTCAGATTGAAGGAAATCTCAGCAACCTGTTTGACAGACAGTTTCTTTTCTTTTTTCTTCTACAAGTGCGTTCTGTCCAGTATCGTAAACGGTTACACACACAATAAGTCCGGTGATATCCTCTCCGGTACCGGTCAATAAAGACACTCGGAGCCCCCTTGCGCTCGTTCTACAACCGGAACCATCACGTCATTATCCGCCGTCCGTTATCCCCTCCTTCCCACCGGTTCACTTACAGCCAGGTGCCATGCAGTGAGGGCCTGTGGGAAATCTCATGGCATCCTCGTTCTCTGTGCAGCACCGGAGAGGGATGAGACGAGGCGGCAGTCCGGCCGCTGAGTGTCATCGCTGGGCATGGCTGCGTCCTCAGCGCGGCTCCCTGGGGGCGGTTTGGCACCCGCTGCCGCCGGTCCCAGTGGGGCGGGGTAAGAAGAGCAGCGGTGGGTGCAACAGTGTCAGCTTTACACCGCGTGATATCACTTTACCGGGAGCATGGGAGAGGGGTGCTGGTGGTGTGGACAGGGGGTCGTCACCATCCTGAGATGAAAGCGTAAAGCTGGTGGAATAGCGCACAGTCACTGGTGGAGGTTCACGCTGCCTTTGTTGGATGTCAATTTCCAAATGTACATCCAAAGCCTTGATCTCTCTTCAAAGTAAAACATGTCTGCAATCCTTACGTGTAACTTGCAACAAGGCACCTGTGTCAGCAAGTTTCATAAGGCTGAAAGAATTGTGGCAAATCTCACAAGCTGCCCAAATTCCATGCAAATAATTTCATGCGTTTTTGAGATATCTTGACAAAAAAAAAAATCCTCCTTTACCGAGGATCTTCGGTAAAGGAAAAGAAAAAAACTATTCTCAAGTAAAGGTAGTAGTAGGGAATAGAGGCTACTTTAAAAAAGTAAAACGTGCTTTTTTCAAAGAAGTTAATTTTAGATAAGAAACCACAATGTGTATGTGATATTACATAGTAATTAAAAGTTCGGCTTATGAAAAACGCAAAGCAAAGATAGAGCTATGAGAACCAGGCTCTATTTTGCAGGAATGCCCTCCTCTCACTCATACACTTCTACAGATTCTTTACACCTGAAGCTGCCCAGTACAACCAGCCACGCTCTGACCTGCTGGCCACTGAGCAGCTTTACTGGAGCGGTTGGGGGTCCAGTTACTGACCACAAAATACGCCAAGTGGCATAGGCTACACAAAACTGCTGCAGTAACAAGGTGTACTTAGTTACGTTTAACCTTGAGGAGAAATGCACATATACAGCCTACTTTAGTAGAGGCATTAATATATAATACCCTTTATAATGGTTTATAAGTTAATGTATAGCTTTATTAATGGTTAATACATTGTTTGTTGATGCATTATAGAACCATTTTCAGCCACGTTTTAAAGAAACCTTTGCAAAATCTCTCTTGCAGATGTTTTTCATCTTTTTACTTCTTTTCGCCACACTAACCAGGAAGACAGCTCCAATGCTCCATTTGACCTCTGACCTTCCGGAAAAAGAGCTGCGGGATATTTGCATTAATATCTACAACTGCAGACTTTAATTAATGTTAAAGCCAATCAATGACTTTTTTAATATTTAAAACCATAGATGACTTTTGCTGATAAAAGTTATGATTATTTTTATATAGCTATTTACAGTATGCTTAGAAAGCAAGAAACTTATGGGCATGTATTAATGGTTTATTAATGACGGACACCTGGCAACCAAAAAATGTATCTCATTGAAGGAACACACTGACTTATTGGGACTTGTCTTATTCACCGTATCCCCCAGAGTTAGATAAGTCCATACATACCCTGCTGCAAGCATACTGGGAACTATATTCTCAGAAGGCGAAGCAGTGCTACTTCTGCTACTTGGGCGGAGTGATTTGCTCGCAGCACCTGAGAAGTGCTGTGGTGAGGAGCAGAGAGTAACAAGGTGCTTTTCAGGTGTTGCCCTAATCACTCCGCCCAAGTAGCAGTGCTTCGCCTTCTGAGAATATAGTTCCCAGTATGTATATGGTTAGAAGACGGCTGTGTCTCATGTGACCTTGTTATTTGTACACGCTGTGACTATACAAATCACAACATGTAAACAGGAACATGTTGGCGTTATTTTGTCACTTATTGGGAGCAGTAGGCTAGATGGAGCCCATTACCTCCAGGATCTGTGCTAAGCTAGGCTAGCGGTTGGAGCATCAGATAGAGTTACGACACGCACGGAGATGAGAAGGGTATGTATGGACTTGTCTAACTGTGGGGGATACGGTGAATAAGCTAGGTGGATAACAGATCTATAAAGCATAAGTAAATTAGTTATTAATAATTTGTTAAGCCATTAGTTACATTTTATGATAACTTTTATGGGAGAAAGCGGTACTATGAAGAAAATCGATTGATTTAGGTGATAGGTCTTGACACTAAAGTCTCAAAAGTCAACATGGCATCATGACTTTGCGTAAACATACATGCCGCTTTCCTAAAGCCAAATGGCGTGTTATCTGTATGCATTTTGAGCATTCCACGTGTATGTCTACACTGTATACAGTGGATGTAAACATACACGTGGCGTCTGTAAAAAAAAAAAGGTTGAGTTTAGGAAAAGAACATTTGGAAAGGCTTTAGTAACACAAAAAAAGACATGAGTAAGTGAAAGCAGCTGTCCATGGTGCTGAAGACCACTATGACAAAAGGGCAAACACGAGGGCCATCATCTCTTGACCTCAGACACATGGAACTAAAGGATTATCTTTATAAACCTTGCTCTTTGTAGTTCCTTAAAGCAGCTGGAGCCAACCATCTCAAACTGCTCCTGCAAACAAGATCCATCTTGACAATAATACCCATATAATGAGTAGATTTAGCCTGGCTGCATTTGTTTAAGTATAATCTTGAGCCAGAAAAAAAGAAAGGAAATGGCTCATCTGTTTAGCAATTCTGTGCCTCTGTGTGTCTCTGGCTAAGCTAGCGTTGTGGGGGGGGTTGGGGGGGGGGGGCGGGGGCTGATGATGACAGGCCAGTGGGGAGTTCTAAGATTACTGCTCAAATTGAATAAAGGAGTCGACACATTACAGCGGCTTAGATGATACACCCCACTGCACTGGTTCATTTAAAACCAGCATAACGTTATACACGGCACACATGCACACACACAAACCGGGTAAACCTGGCCAGCTCCTTTACACTACACACACACACACACACACACACACACACACACACACACACACACACACACACACACACACACACACACACACACCTTGAGTTCATTATTGCCTTGGCAGGGTTCCTCAGATGAAATTAGAATGACAACAGGAATGACACAGAGTAGCAGTGGAAAGTTTACACAGGGTGAAGTTGAGAGCTTGTGTGTGGTGTGTGTGTGAGCCAAACAAATCTAATCTTCTCTGATTCATGGGCAAGCATGTCTGCATGCATTCGTGATACACTTTCTCTTTGCGTATGTACTCAGTCTAAGAGGTGGAGACAGAGATGAAAAAAGAAAGAAAGAATGGCTTCTGACAGTAGAACACAGCATAAGCACAACTCTCTGGGACAAAGTCACAAAGCCTTTCTTAGCAGAACCACCAGTTAATGTTGACAGCACAGGCTGAGCTCATTTACTGGCAATACTACTTGTGACACAGTTACATACTCCAAAGGCTGAATTATGACTTCCTGATCCAAAGAAGTGCTGAGACACAGCTGCTCTCTGTTACACAGGCAGACAATATGGGGAGGCAAATTCTCATTTTCCTCAAAAGCACAGATAACAGCAGGGGATGTATGGATTAGCTGTCTGTGCTTTCTTTTAACTGTGCATTGTTTTTACTAGTTTTTTATGGTGGGGAGGGGAGGATTCATTTTTCTATCATGCAGACTGAAATATCTCATCAAGTATTGGATCGATTGCAATGGAATTTTGTACAGATATTCATGATCCCAAGAGGATGAATCCTGACGATGATCCCCTGACTTCCTCTAAAGGCACAATAAGTTGAGGTGTGTGGTTTAAGTGAAATGGCTCAGTTATCCCTTAACTTTTTGTCAGTCATCAGTTTAAAATTTTAATTTGTCCGATGCTTTTCCTTTTACGTTTTTGACCAAATACTTGCAAAACTAATGAGCAAATATTTAGTATTATTACATGGCTTGGTTGAATTCTAATGTAGAATGCGGTCTGTTATTTCTTGATAACAGACCGCTGCTAAGGATAACACACCGTTGCCATGCAAAAGCAGAGCGTTGCAATGGACGCAGTTCTGTTCACTCTGGAGGACAGCTATCAATCAATCCGCTGAAAGAAGTCCGGATAATTTAGCCTATCAGCTGTGGCAAAAAGTGGGGAAACGTGGAGCAACTTCTGTCCTCCAAGCAATGACAGCAGATCTGATGAGCGTCTATCGCTAATATACCACAGTAACAGCCGTAGGGACAACAACGCTAATTAGTTAGTTTACATTGCAACTTGTTTAACGTTAACTTACATGTGTGTCAACATGCAGCGGCTCTGCAAAAAGGAAACGAGATGAATGAGGACATAAACGTCCGCATAAATATTCCCAAAGAAGCCATTCACTGTGTCTCACTTCACCGTCAACAGAAATGTTCATCCATCCATCCATCCATCTTCGTCCGCTTATCCGGTGTCGGGTCGCGGGGGGAGCAGCTCCAGCAGGGGACCCCAAACTTCCCTTTCCCGAGCAACATTAACCAGCTCCAACTGGGGGATCCCGAGGCGTTCCCAGGCCAGGTTGGAGATATAATCCCTCCACCTAGTCCTGGGTCTTCCCCGAGGCCTCCTCCCAGCTGGACGTGCCTGGAACACCTCCCTAGGGAGGCGCCCAGTGGGCATCCTTACCAGATGCCCGAACCACCTCAATTGGCTCCTTTCGACGCAAAGGAGCAGCGGCTCTACTCCGAGCTCCTCACGGATGACTGAGCTTCTCACCCTATCTCTAAGGGAGACGCCAGCCACCCTCCTGAGGAAACTCATTTCGGCCGCTTGTACCCTGGATCTCGTTCTTTCGGTCATGACCCAGCCTTCATGACCATAGGTGAGGGGTAGGAACGAAAACTGACCGGTAGATCGAGAGCTTTGCCTTCTGGCTCAGCTCTCTTTTCGTCCACAACGGTGCGATAGATTGAATGTAATACCGCACCCGCTGCGCCCGATTCTCTGACCAATCTCCCGCTCCATTGTCCCCTCACTCGCGAACAAAACCCCAAGGTACTTGAACTCCTTCACTTGGGGTAAGGACTCATTCCCTACCTGGAGAAGGTATTCCATCGGTTTCCTGCTGAGAACCATGGCCTCCGATTTAGAGGTGCTGATCCTCATCCCAACCGCTTCACACTCGGTTGCGAACCGATCCAGTGAGTGCTGAAGGTCACAGGCCGATGATGCCATCAGGACCACATCATCTGCAAAGAGCAGCAATGAGATCCCCAGCCCACCAAACTGCAACCCCTCCCCACCCCGACTACGCCTCGATATCCTGTCCATAAATATTACAAACAGGATTGGTGACAAAGTGCAGCCCTGGCGGAGGCCAACCCTCACCTGAAACGAGTCCGACTTACTGCCGAGAACCCGGACACAGCTCTCACTTTGGTCGTACAGAGATTGGATGGCCCTGAGTAGAGACCCCCTCACCCTATACTCCCGCAGCACCTCCCACAGTATCTCCCGGGGGACCCGGTCATACGCCTTCTCCAAATCCACAAAACACATGTAGACCGGTTGGGCATACTCCCAGGCTCCCTCCAGGATCCTTTCAAGAGTGAAGAGCTGGTCCGTTGTTCCACGACCAGGACGGAATCCGCATTGTTCCTCCTCAACCCGAGGTTCGACTATCGGCCGAACCCTCCTTTCTAGCACCTTGGAGTAGACTTTACCAGGGAGGCTGAGAAGTGTGATACCCCTGTAATTGGCACACACCCTCTGGTCCCCCTTTAAAAAAAGGGAACCACCACCCCAGTCTGCCACTCCTTTGGCACCGTCCCAGACTTCCACGCAATGTTGAAGAGGCGTGTCAACCAGGACAGCCCCTCCACACCCAGAGCCTTGAGCATTTCTGGATGGATCTCATCAATCCCCGGGGCTTTGCCACTGTGGAGTTGTTTGACTACATCAGTGACTTCCGCCTGGGAAATCGACGACAATCCCCCGTTATCCTCCAGCTCTGCCTCTAACATAGAGGGCGTATTAGTCGGATTCAGGAGTTCCTCAAAGTGCTCCTTCCACCGCCCTATTACCTCCTCAGTTGAGGTCAACAGTGTCCCATTCTTACTGTACACAGCTTGGATGGTTCCCCGCTTCCCCCTCCTGAGGTGGTGAACAGTTTTCCAGAAGCACTTTGGTGCCGACCGAAAGTCCTTCTCCATGTCTTCTCCAAACTTCTCCCACACCCGCTGCTTTGCCTCTTTCACGGCAGAGGCTGCAGCCCTTCGGGCCCTTCGGTACCCTGCAACTGCCTCCGGAGTCCTCCGGGATAACATATCCCGGAAAGACTCCTTCAGTCGGACGGCTTCCCTGACCACCGGTGTCCACCACGGTGTTCGTGGGTTACCGCCCCTTGAGGCACCTAAGACCCTAAGACCACAGCTCCTCGCCGCAGCTTCAGCAATGGAAACTTTGAACATTGTCCACTCAGGTTCAATGCCCCCAGCCTCCACAGGGATGCACGAAAAGCTCCGCCGGAGGCGTGAGTTGAAAGTCTGTCGGACAGGGGCCTCCTCCAGACGTTCCCGATTTACCCGCACTACACGTTTGGGCTTACCAGGTCTGTCCAGAGTCTTCCCCCACCCCCTGACCCAACTCACCACCAGATGGTGATCGGTTGACAGCTCTGCCCCTCTCTTCACCCGAGTGTCCAAAACATACGGCCTCAGATCAGATGAAACGATTATGAAATCGATCATTGACCTTCGGCCTAGGGTGCTCTGGTACCAGGTACACTTTTGAACATCCCTATGTTCGAACATGGTGTTCGTTATAGACAATCCATGACTAGCACAGAAGTCCAACAACAAACAACCACTCTTGTTTAGATCAGGGAGGCCGTTCCTCCCAATCACGCCTCTCCAGGTGTCTCCATCATTGCCCATGTGTGCGTTGAAGTCCCCCAGCAGAATAATGGAGTCCCCCACTGGCGCCCCATGCAGGACTCCACTCAAGGTCTCCAGAAGGCCGAATACTCCGAACTCCTGTTTGGTGCATATGCACAAACAACAGTCAGTTTTCCCCCACAACCCGCAGGGAGGCGTCCACCCTCCCAACGTGGCGGCGCCAGCCCGGGTCCCCACACCCGCCCGGGCCCACACCCTGGGCAACTCTGGAGAAGAAAAGAGTCCAACCCCTATCCAGGATTACGGTTCCAGAACCGAGAGCCGGGGGGGTAAGCCCCACCAGATCTAACCGGTAGCGCCCACCTCCCGCACCAGTTCCGGCTCCTTCCCCCACAGAGAGGTGACGTTCCATGTCCCCAGAGCCAGCGTCTGCTGCCCGGGTCTGGTCCGTCGAGGCCCCTGACCTTCACTGCCACCCATGTGACAGCGCACCCGACCCCAGCGGTTCCTCCCACAGGTGGTAGCGCACCCGACCCCAGCGGTTCCTACCACAGGTGGTGGGCCCGTGGCAAACCCGGCCACCAGGCGCTCGCCGACGAGCCCGCCGTCTGGGCCTGGCTCCAGACAGGGGCCCCGGGCTTCCTCCGGGCAGGGTCACTCCATCTCTACCTTGTTTTTCCATAGGGTTTTTGAACCATTCTTTGTCTGGCCCCTCACCTGAGACCACTTTGCCTTGGGAGACCCTACCAGGAGCATAAAGCTCCAGACAACACAGCCCTCAGGTTCACAGAGACACACAAACCTCTCCACCACGATAAGGTGATGGTTCACGGAGAAATGTTCAGTTTAATGTAAATTAGAGCAGCCGATAGCCCGCTAGCTCACTACAACGCATCAGCTAATGTGTCAATTCCTGCAGTGATTAAAACAGCAGCTGGGTCATTTGTGCACCACGGCAGCACCCCATAAAATATAAGGTGGTGTTGAGTAGTTAATAGACGAAGGATTGCATTACAGAGTTTTTACGTTGCTATGGACGCAGGATTCCAACCGTAGAGACGGAACGGACTATTTTCTCTAGTGGAAGCAATACAATCGTATTTAAATCAAAAAACTTCAATTTAAATCAATATTTTGTCAAGTTATTAGTCAAATTATTGATTTATTTTGTAAGTAGCCATGTAATAAGCGGGATAAAGTAGAGCGAGGCGGTTGTTATAGCGAATACAACCCCGACAGGGTGATCAGGACCCCGACGCGAAGCGGAGGGGTCTTGAATCAGCCTACATTATCCCTTACGTAATAAGACATTATCCCTTACGTAATAAGACCAGCTACCAATAGTAAACGTCAGCATGTTATTATTGTGATTGTGAGCATGTTAGCATACTGACTGGAGCCTTTTGTTTACATCACTGCAGTACCTGAGTACAGCCTCACAGAGCCGCTAGCATGGCCAACTTGTTACTTTGTAAACGCAGAAATTGCAATAAAATGTAATGTGCAAATAATACATTATTCGTGGCTCCAGTTTTATAAAGGAAACCCATTTACTAAAAAGCTGGATGTGGAAGTATTTTTGAAAAGAGAAGGTGGTCAAAATGTCTCACTGCAAGCTACTTTGAACAATGAAATATTTTATCGCCAGCGACAGGCAAAATTGTCTTCTGCAATCCAGTGAGGCACGGCGACAAAGAGAATATAGCTACAGTAAATCTTGTTATACTAGTCTAAACACAAGCTGATTTATTTCTCAATAAACCCTTTCTTACAAGCAGCACCTGTCCAGAAGAAGAATACATCCCATAAAAAAGGCTTGAACTCTGAAGTAACTAAATTGAAGATGCGAGTGCCAAATAGTGGCAGGTTTAAAAGTGTTTAACAGTCACAACTCTTTCAAAAGGCCAAATAGTCTTCAAAAATACTTCAAAACCAAAACCGCTGAGTGCCTTCTATGGCCCCTGAGCTCACCAGATTGAAACATCACTAAACCTTTATGGTAAATCATGGAGAGCAGAGTGTGACAACAACTTCTTCAGCTTTCAAAGTACCACAGAACAGCAAGAACTTTTCCTCCTTAAGGATGTTTTTAGGATCATATTACACACATATCAGCGTACAGGCACTGCAAGGAGGACCGAAGCTTTCCCTAAAGCTAAAATGGGTCTTTATTCCTTCATATTCGCAGAATTCATTTTGTCTATCAAAGCTGCAGTATCTTTACCTAATCATGGCTCGGTGTACTATAGGCCGAGAGTCCTATCCTTAATATCAACTATTCTCCACAGAGGAGATTACGGCAGCTGATTGACCAGGAAGGCAGAGCTCACATCACATAAACTGAAAGCTCATTTAATCGGTTTGCCATCACCAAGAAAGCTCTGTGGGACTGTACAGTACTGCACATTGCTACCATATACCCAGAACTTGTCAAGTGAATTCCACATTGTATCATTAAGGAGAAACACCATCTATTCCACAGGTAGATCTTTACTTCTTTTTAGCTAGGCTCCCTTAAATGTTGGTGGATAACTAACACATTTAACACTTAATTTTGTATTGTTTAATGCCGAATAGCACATTAAAAGTCAAGTTCTTTTTATTTATTTTACTGTGCATTATTAACCTAAAATAATTCCCTACAGTCAGGTGCAGGGCTAGAAGCCCCACCCCCCCCCCCAAAAAAAAAGAAAAAAATGTTGCAGGTTTAAAGGAAATATTGACGCTGCTGACAATATTTTAGCCAAGTGTGATTAAAATGTTGCCCTCTTTTTTCCTCAATTAATCCTAATTCTTAAAATACATCCATGATTTAATCCCACTGTGCACAAATTTGTGAGGTCATTTGTAAAGGCCTGATACATGAATGGTTTCTACCCGTCGTACAGGTAGCACAGTTATCATTATATGTGAGGTGAAGACTTTGTTACAGTATGAGGCTCCCTGTGGGTATTTTAGTCAATTCTGTTAACACGCTCTGCTGTGCTGGGCTCCGGATTAGTTTTTAATTACATTCAAGAGAGCAGTGTCACCAGCCACAAGCCCAACACAATATCGCTTGCAACAACCTTTTCCTCAGGGATAAGAAGGTCAAGAGTATGTGAGTAGTGTACGATTTACACGTAGATTAAACCTGTGTCAATTAAACAGCCTGAGTCACCATCACCCAAACACTTCTGACTTTAGAATGATGTGCTTGCTCCATGGCTTGCTGTCTGTCACACCATTCTAGATAGACTCTTCATCTGTGGTTTTGTGTTGATTAATGTGAATTGTATTTGTATGAAAATTGCAGGTGTCTTGTGAGCAGAAGATTCGAGAAGACAAATGTACAAAACACCAAAACAGTGTAAATTTCTACCACCTTTAGTATGAGAAAAATGGTTAACATTTCACACGTTTGAGTGTACTTTTTCTCCTGAATAGATTTCAAGTGTGTTTTCTGTAGTCAGCACACTCGTCAATCATTAATTTATTCTCTTTGCAGTCTCATACCATGGCATGATCCAGGTCAGCTAATAAGAGTAGTGCACAGGTTGAAATCCAGCACACAATCACTCAAATACACACATCTGGAGTTCAATTGACTCAGCATTTCTGCAGTTTTCACAGTTGACTTTAAAAAAAAAAATGGTACTAAACTTAGTTTGGGGCTGTAATAGCAGCAGAGCTCAGATAAGCAAAGAAATTAAAATTGGATTCAGTAGATTTTCAGTCAGTGTGGGATCGAGAAATAGATAGAGCGCTCCCACACTCCCGATGTCTAAGGATATAAAATAATTGAGTACGAGAAAGCAGAATAGATTATCACTTAGTTAAAAGAACTCTATCATCACTTTCAGGCTTTTTGCCTTTGCATGCAGTGTGGGTAAAAACTACAGCTGGGCCCAAAAGGCAGAATCCAGGTCCAGAGAGGAGCCAAAGCGTTTCAACCTTCCTTCACCTCCACATATTAAGTGCTTGCATCTCTAATGAGGCAGAGTCCCTGAACGTGGCTCAGTGAGAGGCAAAGCACCGCCATCTGTCTGTCTCGCAGTCTGAGTTTATTCCAGTATCTTGTGGTAAGGGAAGAGGGGCAGGCCTTCAGTGAAAGCAGGGATGTCCATTATGGCTACGGCACCCGCCATCTTGGGTGAGGCAGAAAGGAAGGTGAGCTTAGACACTTCGCCATAGGTAGAGCCACTTATATCCTCCGCTTTGCCCTCTTCTCCTTCTTGTTTCTTACCATCCTCATCATTCTCTTCAGGACCAAATCCCACCACCTTTAAGAGACAGGGATACATTTAATGCGTTGCTGCATGCACACGAAAGTAAAGGTAAAAAAAAAAAAAAAAACACTTCTCTTTCTCTGTAAAACATGCTCTCGTACGAACATAAAAGGGCCTGCTTACATGCACGCTGAGTTTGCGGCTGTTCTGTCCTCGATGTTCTTTGAACCAGGAGACCAGCTCAGCCCTGGTCATCTGCTTCAGAGCCTCGATCTAAACACACAAAAGCACAGATGGTAAGAATACTGGGAGGGCTGACTGACACGTGCCCTTCAGTTCTTTTAGATGATTGGTTTGGTTTAATTGCTCATTTGGTGGATGGTTCAATCCCACTACTTTTATCAAACCAGATTGCAGCAGCAGGCAGCAGTTTTCAGCTAAAAAAAAATCTCAGATAAACCCACTGTGCAGCAGCAAATGGTCGATGGACAGAATTTGTAGCTGGTGGAGAAAATCGAGCATCTAGCAGATAAAGAGCCAGATATTTCCCTCAGTGAGTTGGGCGAGACCAAACCACAGTTAGAGGGAGAGTAAATATTGGATTTACATTCATAAGGTGGGATGGCAACGCTGCTTTGTGTCTACTGCATGTGTGTAAATTAGCAGTTGTTAACTACCACATTGTCAGTACATATTGAAAACATATTAATGTTGTGTATGTGTTCTTTTGCCCCCTAGTGGAAAAAATGTAATTAATGGCGAGTTAGCATACTTAATCTGGCAATATTAGGAGTACGATTTGGCATAAAATGTTGTCAGGAAGGTGGTATGTACAACCAATTTTTACAGCACTTGGAACTGTGATTCAGGTTTGTTTTGTGTGTTGATATGATATAGTCTCGCATTGCCAAACTTCTCTCCACAGCGCTGTGTCAGCACTGGAGTGTGTTCTGGCTATACCGCTTATCTATTCTGGGATAGAGGAAAAAACATCCTGGCTAGTTAGTATTTCTTTAAATCAATCACAACCATCCTGGGCAGCGCTAAGCCCAGAATGCAGCAACTGGGACCTTACAGAACAGATGGAGGACATAGCGGAATGGGGAGGGACATCTCGCCAGGCGCGTAAAAGACACAAGAGTACAAAATGATATGACAAAGTTTGGGGCAAGTTGTAAAGAGCAAGTCAGATATGACCAACTACTAATGGATTCAGTTGCCAGAGAATGCAGTTTTTGTTCACTTCAATGTGGTTGGGGTCAGTGGTAAAGATTAAGGTTAGGATTGGAAGTAATTAAATGATTTAAGAGTTAATACATGATCCCCAAAAGCATTTGCATTTATTTGTCTGAAGATGTGCGTATGTTGTCCTCACCTCTCTGTTGAGCCTGTCAAATACAAACTGCTGTGTAAGCACCTCGGCCCAGTTCCGATCCACCTCCTCCCCGAGGTGTGTGTCCTCACACTCCTTCAGCTTCACTAAAGCAGTCACCTGTAAAACACACACACACACACACACACACACACACACACACACACACACACACACACACACACACACACACACACACACACACACACACACACACACACACACACACACACACACACACACACACACACACACACTTGAAGTGCAACGGCAGATCTGACTGTGCAGCTGGGTCTTACATGGTTAGGAAATGTGTTAGTTATCCACCAAAGTAACTTGAAAAGAAACCGTTGACATTTGTAAAACTTTTTGTTTCGTTTGCTTTAACTTTTCTGCTTCTGTATAACAATGCAGGAAACTCACAGATACACAAAGTAATACACACACAGACCTGAGTATTAAAGGCCTCTTTAGTCAGCGAATTGAGCATCTCCCCAAATGAAGCCAAAAACTCTTCAATCTTTAACTCCACCAGCTCGGTACTGTGAGAAAAAAGGTCATGAGAGGTAAGACATATATTTCAGGCTATGGGGTGTATTTGATTCCTTAGTCATTTATCAGTTCCACCCGCTTCTCTCTTTCCAGGGCCGAATAGATAAAGTGTAGCTTGGGTTTGGGTGAACAGTAAGATAAATTATACCTTGGTTTTGGGGAAAGCGGTTAAGATAAATTGTATCTCTTTTTGAGCAAATGAAAGGTTACGATTGTGCTGCAGACTCACTTGAACTTTGTAGCCTGTGTTTCCACGGTGACAGAGAAACCCAGAACGCCTGAGGTGTTTCTGCAGGTGGGGTAGACATGGTACCTGCAGAGGGGGACATGAAAGAGCACAGCTAGGATGAGAGAAGTTGACAAGCACATAAACAGAGACGGATCAAAATAACTTGATGAGAAAGTGCGTTACGTGTCCCACTTGTCCTGGCTTTCTCTACTTTTCACACTATAATAACAACAAGAAGTCTGGAAAGCAGGAAATTGGAAATTTAAATGTAGTAACTAACAGAAGAGAAAATTTGAACTGCGGATAAATGTAAAAGTACAAGCTTAAATACTGATTCATTTTATATTTTTCCTAAAATGTCATACATTTCCTTTTTTTTTTTTTTTTTAAAGCAAACATTTAATTGAAAACACAACTACACTCACCCAAGAGTCTCTTTGGTCCGGAGGAAATCAAAGCAGGGTTCCTCCATGTGCATCTGAAAGACAACAATAACAGCTACAAATCAGTCAAGCATGGAGGAATGGCACAATGAATGGGCAATAAAAGAAATAAACGCACCACCAACAGTTCCATCAGTGTGTGTTCCCTCAAGAGCTTGAGGCCAGACTAGATAAAAAAAAGAGAGAAATAAAAAAGTGCATAAAATTAGCTACGCTATCTTGGAATATGTTTAAGTCAAAATGTGAACGATATGAACGATTTGACACCGCAGATGTGCTTGTACCTGGTAGTAAACAGTGACCTCAGAGTTGGCGTCTCCCTTATTGAGTGATTTGACCTTACAGATGTGGTGCTTCAGAGGGAGCTCCACCACTCTGAAAATCACCGGCACCTCTGCTGGCAGCTTGGAAAACTGCAACTTTCTGCCAGACAAAACGAGAGGAAGGGAGGATGAAGGAAAGGTGACAGAGAGGACAACATAGGTAAGGAGGTGAGAAGAAGAGGAATAAAGAAGAATGGAAAAAGCACAAGTGAGAAGAGAAGGTGAAAGGGGAATCATGGAGTGAACAAGTGGAGCGAATGCAAATTACTGTGTATGGCGGAAAACAAATCCATTTGATTGTATAGTATTGGTGTTCTCATTAGGGAGTGCATTCAGTGTAATAGCTGACTTACTCTGTGACATACTGCAGGAACTGCTCTGACTCCTGTGGAGAACAGACAATAAAAGGATAATGAATGGGTAGAGATAAAAGAGTGAGGAGAGGAAATCAGCAAAACATGAGATAAATGTCAAGTACACTCAGAATCAATTGATGTAAGTGCAGGCATGAACATTAACTGATTCATTAGCTAATCAGCTAATCCTATTGTTAATCAATGTACTTTTCTGCCATCTACTCACAGCGCTGTTGAAGTTGCCTTGCACCAGTCCCTCTGCGTACAGCTCGGCCTTTAAATTGCGGCTGAAGTCCATCAGCTCATTGCTGGTCAGACCGGCTGTCAGAGCCTGATACTTCTCCACCATGGACCAGCGAGAGTGCTCCAAGATCAGCAAACGCACATCCCTGAGAGAGAGAGAGAGGGGGAGAGAGAGAAAGAGAGGGGGAGAGAGAGAGAGAGAGAGAGAGAGAGAGAGAGAGAAAAACAGGACAACAAGAGCAGGAGTTGTTTTTCTATTCACGGCCGTCACACATTTCCACCACTAGAAGGCATCATAGACTTCAAGATAAACCAGAAAGTAAGCTGGAAATGTCTGGAGACAGGAGGTAAACAACTCACTTGCCGAGTTTCTCAGGTTTAATGAGGATGTTGAAGTAGGTTTTCTTGAGCTGCTCTGCGAACATGCTGAAGACATCAGGGGAGGCAGAGAAATCAGCCAGGTGGTCAATGATCAGGTGGAACAGCAGCTGAAGAGAGATATGGACAGAAAGACAGACAGGCAGGCAAGATGATTATGATTAACATGGATGAAAACCACACAAGCACATCTGTGTGGGCATGCTGACCGTGTTTAAAAGCGGTTTCAAGGAATAGTTCCGACATTTTTGGAAATACACTTATTTGCTTTCTTGCCAAGATTTAAAAAGAGAAGATTGATCAGAAATGAGAGTGGTATCAATCTTCTAATATAACTCTCAGCAAGAAAGTCAAGTGTATTTCTAAAAATGTGGAACCATTTCTTTAATGGTTTATTGATCACTATAAAGCCAATAATAAGACCAAGTATTTGGTGGCAAGATGTGACAAATATCAGAGGGAGAAAATCCTCCACCCAAAAATGCCTAGTCTTTTCTTATTAAAGGCAAATTATGATTGTCTATGTCCATTATGCTGACCTGTAAAGCTTAAATTAATGATTCATTACCATTGATAAAGATGTAATTTACCACTTACAGACTAAGGTAAATAATGCTTTATTAGAAAGTGGTATCAAATATTCATTATAGTCTAAAATAAGTTATATACATGCAGCCAACAATTACACAGAAAGAAAAGTCTAGATTTTATGGGCTAGGGAGCATATGACAAAATAATGATTCATCTTAAAGTATATGGAGTTATCTAGTGCACAATAAAGATATGTACTACTGTGAAATAGTATATTTATTGCATAATGTACAACTAAGCCGTACACTATTCCCAGGTTTTATGCATGTAATCGTATCTATATCGGTTTGTGTGTGTGCGCGCTCTTTCTCCAGATGCATTGACTCACAGGCAGCTTGTGGTTGAATCCTTTAACCTTTATGACCAGGCCGTGTTCACCGGCCACCAGTTTATACTCCAGCTGGGCCACCTCAGCCTCGTAGGCCGGCTCGGCAAGGTTGTGGCATAGGATGTTGACCAGCAGGTCAAACAAGACCACACTGGAGGGAGGGAGGACAGGGGTAAGGATAGAGAGAGAGAGAGAGAGAGAGAGAGAGAGAGAGAGAGAGAGAGAGAGAGAGAGAGAGAGAGAGAGAATAAGGAGAAGGGTGAAAAGACAAGAAAGGATGAAAGCGAAATAAAGCAGAGGAAGGTAGAGGAAAGTAGGTGAGAAGGGTGAGATGCAGGGAAAGAGGCGGGATGAAGAGAAAGAATCGAGACAGGCAACAAAAGAGTGAGGAGTAGGGATGGAGGAAGGAAAGGGAAAGGATAAAAGCAAGGTAATAGAAGAAAAATAAGCAGGGAAGGACCGAGGGGAGACGGAAGTAAAAACAAAAGGATTGAAGTGATGAAAAGGGCAAGGGAATGTAATTGTAGGAGCAGAGAGAGAGTAACAGGGGATGGCAGAAAAAAAAAAAAGAGATGTTAATTAGTGTGACAGCAACAAACCAAACACTATTTTCACGAGGCCATATTTGAGCCTGAACTTACTTCTTAGCAGATTGCTGGATTACAGGAGAGATTAGGTGGAATCTGATGTAGGCTGCAGCAGGAAAAAGGACAAACGAGTGTCAACACCTTTTTAATGACAGCAAGAGCCTTGGTGGAAACATCTTGCATGCTAAATGAGGCACACAGTACAGGCACACACACGCTCACACATACACATTTCACCTTTAGGGATTTTGAATTTGTTGTCCTTCTTGTACCACAGGCAGCCCCTGTCGCTTTCGGCTATCCGGACAGGAAACTCAGTGTCTGGGCAGTCAGACGGCTTCAGGGTGAAGTCAGTGGCTGAACAAATGCACATAAACAATAAGACATCATAATTCTCCTTGGTGCAATCTCATAAATAATGTGCGAGTTTCAACAAATCAATATGTCCAGTCTGAGATAAACATGCAGCGATTGTCAAAACTGTAAAACATGTCCATTCCCCCAATAAATGATTCAGTTACCCTTGGGCCAATAAGTTAAGACGTATTATTTCTCCACATTTTATCAGAATTGTCAATATGTTGCTGTGGCCTTCCTAAATGTATAAACACAGCACAATGCCAAAATGCATAATCCCTCAAAGGTTTGGTCAAAATTAGACCAGAGGTGCCTGTTTAAGTTAAAATCTTGACCATTAAAATGCAAAGTGTTTCTCCAGACGGGACATAAATTACAGGAGGACCAGCGAGGTCACAGTGACAGAATACATTGACCAAAATGCAAAGTTCCTCCAAGTTTGGTCAATATCTGTGATTACTGTATTTGTTGAATTGATGAATGGAGAGCAGAAGTACAAACTGAAAGAACAAGTCTTGTTTATGATCATCTTACTGGCCATTTTCCAGATACTTGCAGCTGTTTTGGGCCACAACAACCCACCATATTGCCTGTAATGCACAAAGTTTATTCAATCTCGGAACCCACCGGCTATCAGTCTGCTGACGATTTTGCCTCTGAGGGCAAAGGTCAATATTTAGGGATTTCCAGTATCCAGTGTAGGCAGCCGATCTCCGGGCCAAGACTAACAACTTCGAGACGAGAATGGAGTTGGAGTTGAGAGACGACGTCTCTATAAACATATATCTGCATGAATGCGGATGAATGAATAAAAAAGCCAATACAAATCTAAATCACTGTCAGACAATAGCCAATGGGTTGCGAGATTGCATTTCGGCCAATATGTTCTGCCTCTTTTGCTCTCGACACAGACGGTTTCCTTGCATGCAACCAAAGCCCGCTCAAACGTGATTGGTCAATACCACTCAGATTACAAACAATACCAAAATCCTTTCCCGTTTCTTACAGATTCTGCATTCATATGCAGATATCTGTTTATAAAGATTACCCACCGATGAACTTGTTTTCAGCAGGAAGGGTGAGCTCACTGTTGGGCTCCAAGTTTCCGGTCCACCGCTCCATCCATTCCTGCTGGGTGTCTGTGTGAAGGGAAAACATCTATTAGCACACAAGAAAGACATTGGCAGTTTAGATTCATGTTTGGAATTGAGTAACCTAAAGAGGTTATTCCAACTAAAATGTAATATTTGTTTTTGTAAAAGAAACAAATATTTAAATGCTGTTCCAACACTATTGCTCACCATCTAAAAGACAGAGACAAATGCTGGCATTTCTGCATTTTATCAGCCTGAATATCACCACACAAGGGGGAAAAGACAACGTATCCACTGAATGCCTACATTGTGGGAGGGAGCTGTTACAGAAACAAACACAGAAACACACCCTCCACGCTGTATTGTGTGCCAAACCACTTCTCCCTGAGGGGACACTGGCCCTCATGTTCTGGTGACAACAGCATCAGGTTGGCTTTCTCAGGGGTGAGGAGGGACAAAGCTCCATTGATCACCTACACACACACACACACACACACACACACACACACACACACACACACACACACACACACACACACACACACACACACACACACACACACACACACACACACACACACACACACACACACACACACCTTTTCAGCAAAGAGAGTAAAGTTGGTTTTTCCCTTCGTTTTAAATGACTTGTTTATGTGAAAACTATTTAGCTGTCAATCACAATATGAAGCAGAGCATTGAATTATACTGTTATTACAGAAGCCACAATTAGACTAACGTATCATGCAAAATAATACCCGCCAAACAAAAACAACACCAACAACTATATACAGTATTTCTGGCCTATTAATGTATTAGCTATAAAATCATTAACATAACGGACATAAAAAATCACTATATTTTTCCAGGTTTGAGTGACCTGCTTCATTAACATCTTCATCTACACAAAGGAAATATAGGATTTTAGAATAAAACCCTGAAGTGGTTTACTCCCCAAACTACTGAACTACTTACTTCTGGGTCAAACTCAAACATCAACTGATCTCCTGTTAGGAAGTCTTCTTTAGGGAACAGCTGCATGTTTTCACAAATGTCCTCGGCGTACTCTATAGGGTCAATCTGACAAAGATGAAATCGTTCTCATTGGTACAAAAATGACAAAAAAAAACAACACATCATTGCATCAAATACAGCAGCATATGAATATTTGGATTCTTACCTGCTCCTGATAGTGAAACTCGTTGGCTTCAATCTTCTGAATCTCTTCATATATTCTGAATGAATGAACAGACCTATTACTTTTATGCATCCCAGTCAGAAGCTCACATGTCACAACATCAATCTTCCTTAACACAGACTAAGTGAGGAACATAACAAAAAACAAAAATAATAAAGCTATAAATGTATAAATGAGCAAGCAAACAACCAAGCACACCCAGCACATAAACCTGTCCGATATAATGCAATATTAACTACAATACAATGTACTAACAAGCCAGAATATCAAAGTTCTGTTCTGTACAAGTATGTCTCTGTTGTGTTGTTTTGTGAGACTGTGTGAGACTGTGAGAGACTGTGTGAGACTGTGTGAGAATGTGTGAGACTATGTGAGAATGTGTGAGACTTACTGTGTGAGAATGTGTGAGACTGAGACTGTGTGAGACTGTCTGAGACTGTCTGAGACTGTGTGAGACTGTCTGAGACTGTCTGAGACTGTGTGAGACTGTCTGAGACTGTGTGAGACTGTGTGAGACTGTCTGAGACTGTCTGAGACTGTGTGTGTGAGTCACAGTGCCTTTGCTGTGGTCCGAGTGTCTGCAGCATCTTCAGGTACTGGAACACCAGGTGAGTCACCTGTGAAAGACCACAGACACACAGAAATTAGATGTCAGAAGTCCTTCAGCTTTAACGAATCATCACCATGTTCATTTTGTTGGTACAATTATGGTGAAATTCCTCTTTTTTGCCTTTGATGACTGAGGTTAAGTGAAACGTGCTGTTAAGTTTGAAAAACCAGAACAAGGCTGCCAATTTTCACATGATTATTACATTAGTCATTAGAACAAGCTAGTCTTCATTTGAATACTAAATAAAAAGTAATTTTTTTTCACCTTTATTCCCCGTTTGCAGATTAAAAAATGTAAATGTACCAATTATTAACTTTGAACAACAGTCAATAATCTGTTTGTCTGAGGAGAGAATACAGTTACAAAAGCATCTCATAATGGTTATGGATGCAATGGGTGCATGTCACAGACTAAATACAACTGTAATTGTAAAGACACGTGAGTGGTATCAATCTTCTAATCCGACTATTAGGAAGAAAGAGAATCAAAACCACTCCTTTAAGGTGCTCCGGAAAAATTATTCAGAAAACTAGCGCACTCTGACCCAGACGACTCCGGGTTCACCCTCTCTGAATGAAAGATGAAGAGCTCTTGATCACAGTACATAGCATCCTCAAGGCTGTGGCAGCATTTATACAGCAGTTATCAAGTTGTTTTTACCCGACCTCCTCTTTTCAGGTTCGAGTCGTCCCAGTGTTTCCATGTATCGAGAGGACGAAAGGATAATAAAGAGACGAAGAGTGGGATTTTCTTTACCTCGTAGAAGTTGTGGAAACCTTCATCAGTGAGAGTGATGGAGATGGAGAAGATAGAGTAGGTGGAGTTTTGGTCAAAACCAGTTTCGCTGTTCCCTCCGAACAAAGCCAGGGCCCAGCACCTACAGACACACAACAATTTATTAACACTAGGGATCGACCGATACTGGTTTTTCAAGGCCGATACCCATTATTAGTAGTTAATGAAACCGATATTTGAGTGAAAATTAAAATCTTTAAGTCAAAATTAAGATTTTGGAATGTTACAAACTCCAATCAATTATTTAATGAATTAGAAACTTTCAACATAATACACAGATATTCAGACAGTGTTGTGGGCGGGACATTAAGTCAGACTGAAACCGAAGCAGAGGGTCAGACACAGAGCTGTAGCGGAGCCAAAGTAGCGCACTCTTTAATTAACTAACTTTATCGGTTATCGGGCAAATAAAAACGCTGATACGGATAATCTGCAAACAGCCAAAAAACGGCCCAATAATCGTCCAGGGCCGATAATCGCTCTATCCCTACTTAACACTGATTTTAAAAGAGGACTGCTGCTAAAGATTCACTCCCTGCCATAAGCTGGAAAGTGAATGCACGTGCAAGTGTTGAAATATGTGCAGGGCAGTAAGTAGAAAATATGTCACTTCATTGCAGACAATTTAACATTTACATTTACATTACATTTAACGCTTTTTTGTGGTCCCTTTGAGGCAGTCAGCTCCGCTTTACAAATCCCAGCATGAAGAAATAACATTATCATTCGGTTACGTATTTGCCCGGCAGCTTTTGGATAATTAAAAAAAAGGAAAAACAACTAGCAGAGTTTTGAAACTTTTTTAGAGCTGGCTAATTTGTCATATCATGTCTGCTTTTATCTACATGAAGACATGTTCTAGTAGTATGATGATCCACTTAACAGCAAAGGTTGGTTTGAAAAGTCTGCAGTGCATTACCAAACAAGTAGACATGATTTTGACTGTGATGGATCACACCAAGCAGGTTTTATATCTCAGAAATTTGTCATACTGCACTGAAATGAACCGAAACTAGTGGTGGGAAAAATACATGTAAAACATTGTGTATGGTTCTGTATTTTAAATGGCCTGCAGTGGTGAATAGTAGCAGCTTTTTATTCTACAACTTGCAAAAACTCTGGTATAGTTCCTTAAACTTTAAGGCATCTGATCAGTAGTGTTCCAAACAGCGTGTGTGATGATGGACATATAGACAGACCATTCCCCAATTTCTCTGCAGGGGACAATAATGGCCCAATTTCAAACCAGACTCTCGGTCCTCGACGTTATGATTGTCTGAACTTAATAAAAACAATGACTCTACTGCCTCAGCAGTTTGGCTCGACTGGGAATAGAGACCGAGTACACTCAAATTTCACTGTTGTCATTTATCAACAATTGAACACCGCACAAAGAGTAAACAGGAATATTCTATAAAACGCTCCAAGTGGTGCTGATGGTAAAGGGACTATTGGATGGGCTATTGGTGTTGTGGGACTACAGGGGGTTTGTCACATCACTTTGCCACCAGGCTGAAATGCTCTTGTACAACCACATCCAGGGATGAGAATGTAAGAATCACATTGTCAAGTGGGCTGGTAAAGTGCATACTTTTAAGATGGGGGTCAAACACTCAGGCCTTGCTCAGAGCTTAAAA